>NC_073746.1:82451486-82758942 GCF_029784135.1 Toxorhynchites rutilus septentrionalis
ATATTTCACGTATTTATGCCACAGCACTAGGATTGAGCGATTTTGGATCGATCTTTTTCATTTCGATTTTCGATTTTTTGGATCGATTCATTGTACCTGAAAAAATCGTGAAATTCGATTTTTTCCTTCGTTTTTTTCGATTTTTTCCCCCAGTATGCATAATCGATTTTAATATCACTACTTGACAAATTTTAAAACCATAATCTCAACATTTGAATAGCTTTCGAGAATGTCAAATTAGTGATAGTGATAGTCAAATTAGTAATCGTAAATTTAGAAGAAGCAGTTTTGTAAGCTTGGTTATTACAAAACAAGTGGTTACATGTTATATTTACACCATCGCATTCACTAGGCCAACAGTGAAAATTGTGACTAGATGGGATGGTGGCATAAGGTCCAGCTGAAGCGTTCTTTTCGAGAACTGGGATTACTACCAAGATTTCGACTAAATTCCAGACGTATGATACGATGAATATCAGTTGTTGAATTTCTAATAATGATTTCCAATTAATTTATTTCATTTAATAATTCCATGATAATTCAAGATGAATGTCCTAGAAAATACATTTTTTCTGGGCTTTTTTGTGACCTTTATTCTGAGAATCAAACTAAAATGCTTTTGATGTTTGAATAAAAATGTGAAATATTTATTTCATGTTTATCTCATTACTGCCCAGGTGTACAAGAACATGATCCAAATGGCATGACACTTTCTAGTCCATCTAGGTTCGTCCCGAAACGGGGGGAAACGCAATATTTTGGTTTGGAGTTCTATGGAAGTTGAGATATCTGACGTATGAAATTTCATACACTCAGCCGATGCAGTATCAAAAATGGAAATCATTTGAATATTGAACAAAACGGTTTTATTTCATAAAATTCAACTTCAACAACCATTTTCATGGTTTATTAGCATTTTCGTGTACTGCCGTTCTACGCATAATTGGCCTACGGTTCAATTCCTAGAAATTTGTACATTACCGGTACACACGGAATCTTGTATCTCCTTTTAGCAGTGCGTACTTATTTGTCTCTGTGGTGATTAGTCCGACGAAATCTGCGTCAAATAGGTAATGGAACATTTGCACGGCAGACCATTTATGTTTCGAGCAGAGATCACTAAGATCAGGTGAATGTCCTTCAAGAACAACGGCTGCATCTGCATCCGAATTTAAGGTCATTTTTTCCCAGTGTCTGGCTCTCAGCTTCTTGCTGCTGCCCGAGAAGCATTCTTGTGATTGACCTCGTTCAATGTTGCTCTCGACATTCACTTGTTTTCCAAAACCAGAAGGGCCGTCCTCCGAGTCACTATCTCCAGCATCCACATCGCTGTCTCCACCGCTTGGGGGCACGATGACAAAGTCAATATCATTTGTTGACACTAGATTTTCGAAAGCGTCTTCATCCAAATCAATCAAATAATTGTACAGCTCCTCCAGATTATCGGGAAGCTGATATATCCTATTGAGAAAAAAATATACCGTAATTGCACAGCGTATGAAATTCCATACGCTCGGAAGTAAACATAGTTTTTTTTAAGATTTCATAATTTTCTTTGGATTTTTTGCTAGATATCATTTTTTACACTCGTCTAGTAGTTTTGTGTCACAGATTTGAGCAATTTAGAATCCTTTAAGAGGTAAAACTTTGATAAATTTATGTTTACCTTTGCGACTCCATTAAACTCGAACTTTGTAAGCTTCAAAACACAACAAAACAACAAAAATGACAGATAAAATGACACTGACACAAAAAAAACACTCTTAATTGTCATGTGGTATCATTTAAAATGCGCTTAACACTTTAGTTTCATCAAAAACGGTTTTTCAAAAACAGGCATTTTTGCGTATTAAATTTCATACGCTGGCCACTAATGGGTAAACCCGTTATGAAATTGAAAAGGCAATACTTGTAAAGGACAAGTAAATAAATGGAAAAAAGCATTTTTCAAAGATCGATTCTTTGGTACCGATATAATCAGTAAATCGATCCCTGCGCCGTTCAGAAAATCGACCCATCAAGATCGATCTTTTTCTAAAGATCGCCAAAAAAGCATCACACAAGTGAGAAGCGATGTTTAGTAGCTGAATTCTGCGTCGTGTTCATTTTGTGCTTACTTGTTTCTGAGTTCGGTGCATTTCGTGCCAGGAGAGAATATGTGTTTGTTATGAACGCGCGCTGATGAAAATTAAACTTGAGCGCGGTTGTTTTCTGGAAAATTACACTACGTGTTTCAAGTAAATCGATAATACCAAGTAAAAAAATTCATTCAACAATTTAAAACTGCCTGTTGGTTGGCTGTCGTCGACCATAAAGGTTTTTCGGTTCGTCAAAAAATGTCCAATATTTGCCTTCGGTCAAACAGTCAATAAACACCCATAGTTTATAGGTTCCCTGCAAGAGGTTACTAACATATAAAACAGAAACATGTGTTTTATCGTTAAAATTTTGGGACAATTTTCTGACGAAAACATCGGAAAAGATGTGTAACACATGTGTAAGAAGATGTCAATAACTTACAACAAACTTCTCATTTCATCTCTGTCTTTGTTTATGGTCTCTGGTATGTGAGACTCCCGTAGAGCCTCGAGAGTTGTTTCAAAAGTGATGAAATTTTTCTATAATTTACTAACAAAAACAGTATAACATTGACGATTAGAAATACACTATCTTCCTTTTATTCCATAAGAATTTCGATTTTCAACGTACGTTGTATGATGCACTGCCATATATTCGATGTCTATACAGATAAACACTACCAGATAACACCTAACCCATGCCACCACCATTTCTGCGGAACACACGCGTGTAAAATTTTATTATGCTAAGCTCTCGGACGAACCCCCCGCTGAGCTTGGCGCGGGTCAAAGGATCAGAATGTTATGGCTGATAACGAAACTATACAGCAATTTGCAGCAGCACCCAGCTCAAGATAACGAAAATCATTTGTCAAAATACCGGGCAGTCGAAACGGGCAGCCATAATAGACCTAATGCCCAGACGGTATTCACGCCGCTTGTGGTAACCGTCGAACTATCGTGAAGTGGAAAGAGCTTATTTTCATAATTAATTAAACCACGCCGTGAACTCGGCGACCCGGCAGCCTAGCAAACAAAGAATCAAATTATTGAATATGTTTACGGAAAGCTTTACTTTCTCTGGTTTCTGGTTCCTGATGCGGACGGACTAACAACCCGAATTAACGATCGGTCGTAAAAGATAATGCTGATTGTTTGATCACTGGTGGATTTTGGAGTTCGCGACCAGTATTATCCATTATTTAAAATCTTATCTAACACGTGCGATTACCGGTTCTGGAATGAGTTACAAGGTGTTCGCAGTACGCAATCACCATATGTACTGAGCAAGCAGCTTTCCACCAGGTTTATCTAATAGCAGAACATCAATCGATAAATTAACACTAATCAATTGCATACGTCTCTTCGCCAACCACCGCCACCAGATGGGATGGGTTGTGTCATAGGGAATATAAGCTTACGGAAACATCGGGAGACGTTCACCTAATCCTATCGAATTAATAACTCTGACAACCACCACTGGACAGTTTCAGCAGCACGCGCTTCCATCTTTTCTCGTGCCCATCTTCCATCTAATAATCCTTCGATGCTCGAGTCCGTAGCTTTACATCGCCATTTGAATAAACGATGCAACTGCGCACTCCAGCTCTCGTCTCTAGCCGCCGCATCGAAATAAATTGGTTTCAGATTATGCGCGAAAAATTGCCTACAATCAGTTGTGCCTATCGGCCGACCGACAACCGGTGAATATCGGCGCAAAATATATCACCTGGAATCCGAGTGGCAAGAGCCGGGGTGTTTGATTGGCCACGCGGATAAGCAGCACTATGGTGTGAAGCGTGTGCATTCTATGCTGCTACTCGTTCGTAGCTCGTTTCCTATCGGCGATTATTTATTGCTGAATCCTTGGCTGATAATAGTTTGAAATTGTAAATTTTGCGGGATGTGAGATGTAATGAAGAAAGGTCTATTGACTTCTACCGGTACACTCGTGTACGTGAGCTTGACACGCACTGTGTGAAGACTTCAAACCAATTCAACATGAACTGAAGAATATTTCGCAAAGCGAGCCAAGAATGGACCCATTTTTCCATTTCTTCAAAATTAGCAGAACTTTACTAAACCAATCTGTGCGTTATTCATTAAAATTTGATTATCAGAAAAATCGAAGTTCACTGTGGATGCCCCTTTTCTCATAAGCTTCTAAGGTTCAAGTCTTAAGTAACATTCGATTTCAAAGCAGAAGATATTGGGTTGGGGAAAAAGAAATGTCGTATATTGTGAATATATGGCAACACTTAAACATATTTTGTGTTGTACTTATCGCATCGGGTCATACTATACGGCTATTTAAAAACGACAACCTGTACTACATGTGTCGTTTTGAGTGTTGTGATTGTCCTTTTCAGTCTCAAGTTATAGCGCACCAAAGATGGAGTTCACCAAGCAAGAAATTCGCCATATTTTACGTTTTTACTACGTGCGAGGTAAAACTGCAACGAAGGCGACCGAAAAAATTCGTGTAGTTTATCGACCCGATACTGTAACAATTCGCACAGCACAGCGTTGGTTTGATCGAATTCGTTCTGGTGTAGCGGCTGTCGAAGATACACCCCGTACTGGTAGGCCAATCGTCGTGGAAATCGATAAAATCGTTGAAATCATCCAAGTAGACCGGCATCTGAGCACTTGCTCGATTGGCCAAGAACTGGGTATAGACCATAAAACCGTTTGGAAAAATTTGCAGAAGATTGGATTCCAAGAAAGCTGGATGTATGGGTGCCACACGAGTTGACGCAAAAAAATCTTTTAGACCGAATCAACGCCTGCGATGCTGAAACGGAACGAACTCGACCCATTTTTGAAGAAGATGGTGACTGGTGATGAAAAGTGGATCATGTACGACAACCTAAAGCGAAAAAAGTCGTGGTCGAAGCGCGGTGAGCCGGCCCAAACCATCGCCAAGCTCGAATTGACGGCCAGGAAGGCTTTGCTGTGTGTTTGGTGGGATTAGGAGGGAATCATCCATCCAATGGTGTTGTTTTCCACCAGGACAACGCTCGGCCTCACACATCTTTGATGACCCGCCAGAAGCTACGGGAGCTCGGATGGGATGACCTATTGCACCCACCGTATAGTCCGGACCTGGCTCCAAGTGATTATCATCTCTTCCGGTCCATGCAAAACGCTCTTGGTGATACTAAGTTGGCCTCAAAAGAGGCTTGCGAAAACTGGCTGTCTGAGTTTTTTGCAAATAAGGAGGGGGGTTTGATAAGGGCCCCCCTTATAATGAAGTTGCCTTCTAAATGGCAACAAGTTTGCGAACAAAACGGCGCATATTTGACTTAAATTAGATAATTTTAAGTATATTAAATAAAGCGTCAAATTTCGATCAGAAATACGACATTTTTTTAAAGCAAATACATAGAATTTATATTGTAACAATTTTCCGAGATTGTCTTTTGAAATCAGTTGTATAACATTCACTCAAATAACACTCACCCGGAACACGTATACCTCATCCAAAAGTTACAAAGACCAATATTTTTTCTAGCCTAATGTACCACCGAATGTAACATAAACAATATAAAAAAGAAAAAATATTCAAATTAGACCATGATCTAAATCCTGAAAAAGCAACAAAAAACATGCGAGGAAAAACGGAAAATTTAAATAATTTTTCGTTGGAGATTACGTTGTTGCATTCAAGCTCTTCCAGATTGGTACCGTTTTCTACCATTTTCTAGCATATTTGTCTACCAGAAGCTTTAAGCATTCCAGTTTCGCAATATACCGGGTTTTTTAAGCAGTAGACTATTGCCTAATGGAATATGAAACGTTCCCCTCACATGAATCAACCAAGCTTGATTATGGGTTTAAAAAATCATGGTGGGACAATTATGCCTAGAATATCAACATGGGACAATTGAACTTGTCGTTGTTTTTTAAAATCCAGAGTAGGGGAGAGGGGGGCACATTCGAACACTTTTTTTTCCTTGATTTTTAATATTTTTTGTAAACATAAAAAAAATAATCCTGAATTCATCCTGGTTATCATTTGGACATCAATGTATCATATGAGCGTGTTACAGGTGTGCGTTGATGCGATTACGAATGGTTTATTCGAATTTTTGAAAATTGCCTTTTTGTCAGGCAGTTTCGGACAGTCCTGGGGCACTTTCGGACAACGAAAAAAGATTGAAATTTTATGTTTATCAACAATTCTATCCGTTTCCTCTTATTTGCAGCATATTCTGCATTTTTCTGTTTATCAGTATTTATCTGAAAGGAAACTGCTCGCTATGAGAGTCAGAAAAAATTCGTGATTTTACTTTCTTCCGCTTTCGAGTGGTAGTATTCCGCGGTGAAGTTTTTAGAAAAGGTTCAACATTTTCCAGGGAAAAAGCTGTGAACGCAATGTTTTTGCAGCATTGTTGTATTACCCGATGAGTCAGTTTCTACCTCCGCTCCAGTAGGTGAAATCATTTGAGCATTCAAAATCCTTGTCCGAATAAACCTTTCTTGAGAATGGATAGCAACCTGTCATTTTGTCAAGAGCCATAACTGAAACATAAAGCGGTTGTAAGCGATTTGTGACATAAGGTGGAAAAGATACATGAATTGTGCAATTTTCCCGTTATGCAACCGTTAATTGGGAAATTAGCAAAGACAATGGGCCCAGCTGGACCACCTGTGAGCTAGAATCATGAAAACATTCTATTCGAAACAAGTTCGATAACTCTTACCATCTCATCTTCGTTGATGCTGGTTCTATCGGTTTTTTTTTTGTAGTTTCGACCCATCATTAGGTCTGAGAATCAGACTAAATTGATGTTTGTTGGTAAACAACAATCAGACACAAATTTTATGAGGTATTAAACAGCGTCCGAATGTGCCCCGTGAACGATGTCCGAATGTGCCCCACCACCATCCGAAGACAAATCATAATTTTATCTAATAAATAGACCTTTATTCCCCGTTGTATGCAGGTTTTTTTCATTTCATATTAGTTACTGAATAAGGTGGTGTACTTAAATTTCTAAATCGCCCACAAAGAAATTAGGGAAATGCTTACAGCTTCAAGCTCAAAAGTTTCGAAACGTGTATGAAAAAGGACATTGTGTTGTTTTCGTTAATAATAAACGACCAGGAGATGTCAAACCATATGACAGCTGTTGGTGGAAGAACTGTTAACTTACTTATATTATTGATTTGGTTGAAAATTGTACAACTTGATTTTTATAAGCGTTGTCCGAAACTGCCCCCTTTCCCCTATTGATGTTTAAACCTGAAAAAAATATACACTGAAAAAAAAATTAGAACCCTTAACTTATTTGCGAAAAAAAAACTTAAATTTGCAATATCTAAAATAGGTATTTTTCATTTTTTTTAAATATAATGTAGAAAATTCAAAAAATAATTCCAATATAGATTCCAAGATCCAAATATTTTTGACGAACTTTGTGAAACATTGAATTTTTGTATGTTAACAATCAATTTTAGCCACAAATTATGAATCCTGATGTGATTTAAAATAAGAAAAAACCATTTTCAATCTTCTTCTACCTGCAACCATTCTCAAGATATTTAGAAAAATATTTATAATTTATTGTAAATATTCCCTTTTAATATGTTTGTCGTGTTATATCGTCATGTTCATGAAATGAATGAATTTTATGAATTTAACAACTTTCCCAAATGCATAATTCTGGTAAAAATATATTAGGTTGGGGAAAAAGTTATCCATCATTTTCTCGATAACTGGTAATGACGAGGAAACTTGGACAGGCTAGTTACGTTTAGCAAAAATTCAATGAAATGTATAAAGGTATTAAAAGAAATCTCTTTTCCTTTTCACACGAAGAAAACGAAAAAGTCGAACTATAAACAAAAGGCAAAAGAGTTTGATGACATTATCAAAGAGAATTTTCTCCACACAAACACGACACGGTCGGAAAAAGTTAGTATTTAAACGATTTTGCTTAAGTCTTGGTCCGTAAAAGAATGGAAGACTTGGAAGAATTTGGCGTTAATAAATATATGGCAATCCAAGCTAAAACACGGGTAAATGAAAAAGGTGTATTGTCTACACCACATAGCAAATATGGGCCAAGTTTAAGTGAAGATGTTAATAATCAAGTTTCTGAATTTTATAATGAAACAATATGAATTCTATAATGAAACGACCTGGAGAAACAAATGTTCCTGTAGCCAAAGATGGGAAGCGTCAATGCGGGAAACTTACAACAGATTTAAGAGAATTAATCCAAATTGCAAAATTGGATTTAGCTCTTTTGCATCAATGCGTCCGAAGCATTGCAAATTGCTGAGTAGTTCAGGAACTCATAACGTTTGTGCTTTATAGTCTCCAAAAATATTCCATTAACATTGAATGCAAAGAATATATGGAAAAACACTATGTAACATATAAAATAGGTCAAAATACTGTTACCTTCGATGATGAATTGGATGAAAAACTAATATATACTTTTCCAAATATAATTATATTTAGAAAAATTGTTGGAAATTATAAGCAAATTCATAAAATTTCATGAACATGGCGGTACAACACGACAAACATATTAAACATATATAAAATTTATTATAAAAAAGACAGTAAATTAGAAATGTTATTTTAAATGTCTCGAGAACGGTTGCATCTAGTAGGAGACCGATAATGAGCTTTTTTGTTTTAAATCACATCAGGATTCATAGTTTGTGGTTGAAATTAATTGTTACCATACCAAAATTCTATGTTTCGAAAATTTATAAAAATTCGATGCTCCTCAAAGTTCATCGAAAATAGTCGTAGGGTAAATGATCTTGGTTTGTCCGATTTGGGGTGTTTTTACGCAACTTGTAAATGCAAATCGATTTTTCTTCACGAAAATAACATATAATCGATACGAGTTTGGGTTTGATGAAAAGCCCCAAGTCTCTTGTTGCTAATACTACCATAAGGCGTTGAAATTATTCAAATTTTTATGTTTTTCAACGATTTTCCTCAAAGGCGAATAATGATCATGGTTTGACCACCTCTGATCATGGTTTGTCCAAAAAATGATCATGGTTTTTCCGGCTTTAGAAACCACCATTTTTGAATGAAAACATTCGAATTCTCAAGTAGATGTTGCATTTATCATTGCTTGGGTTTACAGTCATCATATTGATCCATTCATAATTTAGGTTTTATTCAGAATATTGCATTTTCTGGGGCATTTCAAAAGTGTTCACCTCAAGACGCTCAACATAGAGAAACTTTATTTCTTCTAGAGCTTGCTACTCCGAAATACTTACAAGGCGTATTATTGGGCAAATAAATCTCAACTAAGTACTAATAAAAATGACGCAAGTAATACTACGTTGGGGCGGCGAAGTTCCACTAAGAACGTTAGTACCAATAAAGAAGAAGCAGATGTCAGTGGTACAGTGTCGACGCCTGGTTTCAATATGGGGCCATAATTTGGGTTCCAAACTCGATGTTTACATAAATGTCCAATTAGAGGCGAAAATGTCCAATTATTCGTGTCGCATTACAGGTCTGTCCAATTAGCAAGATGTCGAATTAGTGGCAACTAACTGTACGAAACAGAGAATTTTATAATCAGCGAATATTTGTTCATGTTACTCTGATTTCACTAGCCTCGATCTTGCTTGGGAATTGAAATGATTGAATGGGATGCCAAAAGTATCACTGTCTCATGTTTATCAATACACGAGAGCACGAGTTGGTGCAGATTTCCTTTCTACAGAACGTGATTTTCTAACGTCAAGGTCACGCAAGCCACATTGCTGGAGTTGAACAACCCCTTCCACACACACACACACACACACACACACACACACACACACACACACACTCACGCACATACCTCACAATGGCCGGTACATAACTCAGTCTCAGATCTCCGACTCAGATAAGCACCATGTGCGCGATACCACGGTGTGGGTCCAAACGGCGGCTCAACTCGTTCCAATAAAGACGAATTAGCATCGAATTGAACCTGATTTGACACACCAGAGGTGTTATTACAAGATATACTTTTTAGCACCTCGATGTTACATTTCTCAGAAACTGACAGGTGTCGGTACTTCCACCGGCCAAAAGTTCAACGCGTGAAACCTGTTTCCGAGACTTGCCAAACAAAGCGAAAAAGGGTTCGGGCACTGGTTGTGCTTCGTCAGGGTCTCTGTACCGATGGACTCTAATTATTTCGATATCAACCCGTATCGGTGCGCTTGCAGTTGCAGGATTCTCGAAGAAAAACTTCAGTGCAAACTGCACTGAAGAAGATTTTTGAAGATAGATTAGCGTACCATTAACATCTCTTGTTCGCAGCAAAGTCAGGAACTCATGGAAACCAGAGGCTAACATGTTCGAAAAATCAGAAACCATTCATTTTAGTGGATCACGGATTGACGAAAATCAACCACCGCATTTAGCTTTTCGGCACGCAAGAAGCGATGCTGTGCTGATGAATGAAATTATTTATCATTATCCTTCTTCTTAGCCAACGTTAAGAGCTAGTGCATGTGTTGCTCTCGTTTGCTTCTGCACACCGTTTTGCCATATGGAGTACTCACCTTTTTTTCCTTTAATCTGCCTGTTGTCTTATGCGATAATCTTCGGCAACTTGTGCTCTTAACATATTAAGGACCGGAAAGAAATTTGTAAGACATACGCCTGGCACCGCACGTCTTGACTTGTGTGAAGTTAGCGAATGAAAGTTCACCGGATAAAAGTTTTTGTTACGTGCAAGTTTCTGTTCAACGTCTTGCTGGATTTAACGAATAAATAATGAATTATTTCAGTTGAAATAAATTGATTGTTTAGCAAGTAACAACCTTCGAAATCATGCTCATTGGATAGAGAATTGAATCATTCATCTTTCCACATAATTCATATTTTTTTCTTGATCGTGACAGAGAAAAGTTATAGACTGAAACATGAACATGGGTCAATATAGAAAAATATACAGACTTTTGAAAATCAAAAAAAGTTGTTCGAATAGAGTTATCGAAGTTATTCCATAGAGAAATATTTTACCTATCTTTCAGCCACAGTTTTATTAATCGAAGAAGGGTCTGAGAAAAGTTATAGGCCAAGTTTTATGGAAGAAATTAATTATTTCAAAGATAATTGAAAAAAATTTTAGTTGAAAGGACCCAAAACACATTCTCGAGATAGTACTTATTCGATATAGAATATGTTTATCTATCTTTAGCCAAATTTCCATTGGTCGGAAAAGGGTCTAAGAAAAGCCCTATAAAAACTATAAAACTTGTATGGGGGAAATAAATTAATTTAAAGAAAATTTATTTATTATTTGAAAATTATTTTATTATTTGAAAGGACTCAAAACACATTTTAGAGATAAAATTCATTGAATAGAGAATATTTTTATCAATTTTCAGCAAAATTTTCGCGTGATATAATGGAAACGTGATATATTCGAAACAGGTTTTTTTTTGCAATAAAAAATCTGTTTTTTTTAATATGCAATATAAATAATTTAAACACTGTTTCCCCGTGACATTCAAGATATATAGAAAAATATTTATTATTTATTTATCGCATGAGCTGTAATACAACATGTTATTACACAATGGAACATAACATACTGAGATTATTGTTGCAAAGCTTTTCTCATAGCAATTTCTCGTATAGTTCATAAAAACAGTATACGTGCTAAAAAAAGTGATTTGTTTTGCGCACTCAATCTAATAACACGAATTATTTACTGTCATTCAGTATGAATTGTCTTCTTCAGATGTTATTCGATAACATATTTCAAAGTTGTCATTTTTAGTTGACATCTGTATGTATTCACTTACTTCTTCATCTTCTTCATATTCAATATCTTCAATTCTTTAAAATTGCCCATTCTCTACACTGATAACATGATACTGTAACATGATACTATAACATGATAACTGTGACACATTCTTTCTTCTCTGATTTCCGGTACATCTATTCGAGTCTCAGGAGTAGGAATCATAAACAAGTTTGACAGAATATTTATTAACTGCGCCACACCTATTCGCTTTCAAGATTTGGTGACTGGATTTGATAAAACATGGAGCCAAAACTCGAATAGTAAAAAGAATCCAAAATAATACATCTTTCAATGTTCTTAGTGCCTTGTTCAATGTTATTGAATTTAACATGATCGTCAATTCTATTTTTTCTCGGTAGATTTGTTTTGTATTTCGAATTATTCCCTTGTCCATTGGTTGAGCAATAGATACTGCAATCGGTACTTGTAGAATAAGCTCATATTAATCTATTATCAGAGATAATTCAATCCCCTCAATGGTACGCAGTGCAGTTATTCATCATATCAATAGAACGGTTTCAGGTTGCACTTTTTATTTTACATGTTACAAACTGAAAAACTTCCGGAACAAACTGATTTTGAAACCATTCTCAAGATAGTTACCGGTTCATCCAAGTAACAGCAGAACCTCGGTAGTACACTGGAAGTGACAAATCTTTGAAACATCGAAGATTATTCGATCTTCCAAGTATTCTCAATGACAGTTTAAGAGTATCAGTAAAATAGGAACACGATATGAAAGTTATTCGGTTTTGTTAGTAATGATTTCTGCAACACTTTTTTTCGAATAAATAAATGTAATGTTTTAATGTTATGAAAAGTAAACTAGATTCGTCACAATTATATACCTGGTTGATATTATCAATTACCTGATAATCTGTTGGAAACTTACCACCACAAACAATATTTGAAGTTTACAAATACAGAAACTCTTTTTAAAATTAAGGCACTACTATACTAGAACGACGCAGGTGCTCCAATATTACGTATAAATTTATTAGTTAGAATAATTTTTTAGTTTCATCAAAATGTTATCTTTGATGTCCAGCTTTCTGGTGCTCTTATCCCGTAAGTCTTGACATGGAAGTGATCATTTCCTATAACATTCAAGTTGGATATCGCCAAAAAACTAGTCAAAGCTCACATTTATTTAAATATACTACCAATTCGATTCACGTTCAGGATGATTTTTTTCTCGCCTATTTCTCGTCTCAAAGAAATAAATACAAACTTCAATTCGCAAAAGCTGTCACAAAAATGTATCATCGGCTACCTTCAAATGTAACTTCAACAATCAGAATCGAATCAGACTTGAGAAACGGCACAGACCGTGCTTCTCATTCCAAAAAAGCAGAACTTATGAAAATTGTACGAGAGGCTTTCAAAAGAAATGCGCAATACCCACAGTAAGAAAACTTTTCGTAAGCTACGTGAATACAGGAGGCGGTATAAATACTTAAAAATCATTTTTTCTGCTTAATCCTCATTTTTTGTTCAATAACTCAACGACGATTTAAAAGTTGCATATTATTTCTTTTGTTCCGAAAAACGTGATTTAAACGAAACATTTCCAGTAATAGAATCGAGAGTGATAAAAACGCCCAGTGATATAATCGAGACTTTACTGTATACCCAAATTTATTTTTTTTAGAATTTGAGTACCGTTTCTATTTATATTCAAATATGTTCGTATGTGTTTTCTGATATTTATGTATTTTTCAGAAAACTTCGAGAACTACGTTCGGTACGAAAATATGTAGTAAGTCTAAGAATTCCTTTTAATTATTTTTTTTATTTTCTTAAACTCTTTAATTGTATATTACATTATCACCAGCACTATGGAAAATATTTGATAGGGTACCAAACTAGGAAACAAGATAATTCTTCTATATGGTTCGCTCTAATGGCGGGTTTACATTAGGGAGATCTATAGCTATAGATGGATTTATTCACCCGACAAAAGATGTAAACGGGTGATAATATATATGATACACTTCTCCGAGGTATATATGCATAAGATGCATAGAATAAATTTAGGCATATGTAAACGCTGGTGAATTTCTCACTGGTGAGAAATCACTAAAGTTGGATGCAGTTCTACTTCAGGTGAATAAATTCACCAAAAATATGAATATATTCATTATATAAGTTCGCGCTAGTGCGAACGGTTGATGCGATTTCTATAAATCTCATCATATTTCTTCACACGAATATATCACTAGTCTAAACCTACCCTAAGAGTGAAAAAATGAGTTTTCCTTTTTTTCCCCATTCTCGATAGACTTGGAAATGAAAATTTGAAAAAAAATACTCAAAGTACATCTACTATGGTGTACCGCGATAAATTATAACAAAATTCTATCCCCCGCGTAAAAATTCTGGGTGTATTGAATTTATTGGAGTTTTCAAAACTGTTTTTCGATGATTATTTATTGAACTATTCATCATCCAATACGAATTCGAAATTTTTCGTTCAAACAATAACATCTCTGTACTAAATGATCCTACAACACCGTTATAGAAACGAAATGAAAAATAGTTGATAACGTTAATTGGATTTGCTATCTTTGAAAAAAACCAGAAAGAAATCGATTTCTCATTTCTTCCCGATACTTTTGCCCACTACATCTACATACATCGAGATACAAATTTCTCTGTAAAATATTCCGTGTAAATCCATATAAATTATGCTTTAAAGTAATTTATATCCCATCTTCATCCGTTGATATTTCACGATTTTAAAGCATTTCAAAAATCACCTAAAAATTTCGACTTCGCGCTCTGTTCCTTACAATTTTTTTTCGGGTGCGAAAAAGTTCTATTTGCATTTTTGTTAAATTTATAAATTTCCTTCCAACAACTTGTATACACTTTGGCCCATAACTTTTCTCAGACTCTTTTCCGGCCAACGAAATTTTGGTTGAAGATGGATAAAAATAATCTCTATCCAATGAGTATTATCTCAAAAATGTGTTTTGGGTCCTTTCAAATAACTTTTTTGATTTTTTTTTTAAATTAATTGATTTCCCCATACAAGTTGTATAGGTTCTGGGCTATAACTTTTCTTAGACCCTTTTCCGACCAAAATTTTGCTAAAGATGGATAAAAATATTCTATATCGAATAAGTACTATCTCGAGAATGTGTTTTGAGTCCTTTCAAATAACTTTTTTTTCTATTTTCTTTAATATAATTAATTTTTTCCTTCAACTTGACCTATAACTTTTCTCAGACTCGTTTCCGATTAGTAAAATTGTGGCTGGAAGAAAGGTAAAATATTTCTTCATTGAACAACTTCGATAACTCTATTAGAACAACAACTTTTTTTGATTTTGAAAATTCTGCATATTTTCCTATATTGACCCGGGCTCACGTTTCAGTCTATAACTTTTCTCTGTCACGATCAAGAAAAAAATGAATTGTTTGGAAAGATGAAGGATTCAATTCTCTATCCAATGAGCATGATTGTGAAAGATGTTAATTGATAAACAATCAATTTAATTCAATTAAATTAATGCATTGTTCATGAAATCCAGCAAGACGTTGAACAGAAACTTGTACGCAACAAAAACATTCATACGCTAATTTCACACAAGTCCGTCAAGAAGGAACGCAAAACGAGAAAACTCGTGAGCGGTCCGTAAAGTGTTAAAAGATAGACCTTCAAACCTCACTTCTTCCCCCTATCCATATCGTATCAATTTTAAAGCTTTACCCAATAGTTTGGCTCGGAGCACTAACCTGACCAAGAGAAACGAAGCAAAAAACCAAAACAGAAACAGATCTGACATCTTCAAATCTTCCTCTTCATCCTGCGCCCATTCAACTCAGGAGAGTCCCGGGTGGAGAACCCGTCTCGGCTCGGTTTCTGGATCCACTCATGCGAGATGGCGCGATGATGACGGGCTCGTGATGGAGATGATTTTTGGTTTCTTTTCAAAGCACTGACTGCTGCTGGCTGGCTGGCTCGTTTTCCATTCCATTTATCGCCGGACACGAACCCAGGGCGCTGCACACACGATGATGGACAGAAGGTAATCATCGCAATCGCGACTCGCTGGAACCATCAGCGTTATTAGGTAAAGAGGTGGCAAGGAATTAATTTTTAAACATTTAATCGTTTTTTCTCCCCCCACTCTTGCACACACGCTCGCGATCAAGACCATCTCGGATACATATCGCGGAGGCTCCCTGAAGAGTTGATGACCGCTGCCTGACAGTTGTAAGGTGTTGACGTGGGTTCTTTCCCATTTCGACGAAGGCTCCCCGCTCGCAGGAGATTTTCTAACGAATTTATGAGTCCCGTGGGGTCACAAAAAATGTTTACGATAGCACAGGCTATCCTTTGGCGGGGAACACTCCGCGATGTGCTTCCCTTAGTATCGAATTGGTTCGGTTTGGCATTTGAATATCGTTTATATTTAGCAGCGAACTGCGCAATGCGATTCGAACGGAAACAATAAACCATTTCTGTCAAATTTTTTTTTTTGGTTTCGAAATGTGGGAATTAGAGCGATCCGTCCCCGCGTCACTAGTGCCATTGCGATCATCGATTTTTGCTCACCTGTAAGGGAAACAAACAAAAAAGAAATCGGTTAAAACGTTTGATTTTTATAAGTAGAAACTCATTAATATTTATTTATCACGGCGAATCGTTGCGGGAAGGAAACGTCAATTATCTAATTGTCCGTTCATGGCAACCTTTAGACCTTGACATTCGCAACGATCAGCGATAATCGATCGTCACGAATATTGCACAATCACCATACTATCATCGGTAATTATAGTAGTAATTATCGCTAGGGTGAGATAAACATACCGAGACGATTTATCATTCGCGTCTAAGACAAATACACTGGAGGAAAACATTAGTAAATGCAACTACCAAATCTTTAGTAGTTGAAACATTGGTAAAATGTACGCATTTTTCGTAAATATTACCAAAACTTTGTAAAACGGATGTCTTATGCAATACACATCCCTACTAAAGATTCGTACATTTTACTTCATAGCATGTGTAACCTTGATTGTTTTCATTTCTAGGAACTGTAATGTGCGTACTTCGCAGTCGTCATTCCTCTTGATGAAACAAAGCTATTCGAAGGTAAGTTTTTTTTTGATTTTTATTAGATTCAAATATATGTAACTTCTGTTTCTCTTCGGCGAAAACATATTCTCGACCACAAAGATATCGAGAACTTGTTTTCGCTGCGGAAAAACAAAAGTTCAATTCGTTGTATTGAAATCTTAATACACCGAATCTTATAAAATAAACTTCAACACAATCCTTTCCCTTTTAATTTTCAGCTTCTAATCTTGGATTAAAATTTCACAGTTGACTATTCAATGTATATTAGATTGAGCATGTGCAACACAAAGAAATCTCAGGTAACCACATATATTTCATCACAAACCCATATTTATAACTAACCATAATCATACATCAGAAAACGGGAGAGCAAATAATGCGGATGAAATGTACTGCGATCTAGTCCCATCAACTGCCAACTAATCAGTTGTTCCTGTCCTAAAGGATGAAAATGTGCAACAGTAAAAGGAGCAAAACCTTGATGAGTGAGGGTTTGAAAAAACATATGAGATTGATTCGGTCGAAACTGCGATTAAATCTGCATGAGCAATGTTTAGATGTAGAATGTAGGATGTAGGAAATTATTGTGTAAAAGATAATGTATGATTGAGGACAGCTTTTCAAATAAGAATTAATTATCAACAACATAATGTCATTATCCCTTATCATTATCTCTTACAAATAAAAAACAACGTTTTCTTTTCACTGATGCTGCTCCAATGGTGGGCCAACATGCCCACCATCCTACAAAAATAATGCCTACCAATTTCCTTTTGTAAGATATACCAATGATTAGTAGGGTAGAAAATGACTAACGAATTGGTAACATTTACGAAAAAAATCGTCATATATACTAAATTTTCCTCTCAGTGTACACAGTCCTTCTGATAATCTTCAAACAAATGAAAACAAAACAATCATATACTGTGTCATCGAAACGGTTTGTATGAGTGGACAAACGAACGACTGAAGTGAAAACAATCACCGGTTAGACATAAATCAACGCGAAATGTACGTTAGAAAGGGACATCACCTAGGGAAGAAATGCTCAAAGTGATAAGGGGCTGTCCACATACGACGTGGACACTTTTCCATATCTTTTTGGGGAAAATCAAGAAAATAACAGAATTGCGTCTAAATCATATTTTAAGTTTGTTTTATGTTATGTTATTTGACATATATGATTTATTTTCATTTGACATTAAACTTCACGTCATTCTACGAAGAGCATTCAGAAACAACTGTCAGTGATATTTTTTTGAAGAGGCAACACTAGTTACGGTTGAAATGACCTCGAGAGCGTGTAGAGCGTGGTTTTTTGTTTCCAGAACAACTGTCGGTATTGTCCCTACAGTACCCTACACTACATAGCGGATGAGTATATATGTTTTGGAATCGTGTCCGAAGTTTTCGCTTTGTGTGACGCAACGTTAAAAAACAGGAAGTGGGTTATATCTATGGTATAACCGTAAGGGTGACGTAGGACTATCGTTGATTTAGAGATCATTTGTTTGAAGTTGAATCTGAATTCATTCTGAATGAACGAATATTTGGGGGACTTCGAAAACGAGAGCGTTACGTTGGAGGCACAAGGTTTTATGCATCCAATATTGGATACGGAAATATCCTACTGATGGGGAAGAATAATCTTCAGAAGCTATCCTGTTAATTGTGATTGATTGAAAACTCACAAAACCAAATGTATGTGGTCACAGTGTTACATGGATAGAATACATTAAAATAAACTCTTTCACATGAATGTAATTTTAAATTCCCAGAGGAACTGGCAGATTATTTTCAGTAACGATTAGATTTACCACATTTTCCTCGATACTGGAAGCCCACCAGTGGTTAATGCTAACTCGATAACCATCTGTTAATAGCACTTGATTGAAAAATATTTGGTCACAGTGTTACATGGATAGAAAACATTCAAAAAAACTCTGTCACATGAATGTATTTTTAAATTCCCAGAGGAACTGGCAGATTATTTTCCGGATCTTTCTCGATGCTGAATGGCATCCAAACGGAAAGAATTCAGTGCGTGTATGTGTGTGTAGCGGCTGCTTCGATGGTCACCTTCTCTTCTCCTGAAGGATCGGCTTCTCTGTGCTCCCTCACAGTTTCAAACAAACTGCTTGCGTTTCAGGGCAGATCTCGATCCTTCGCCGTCCAGCACCCTCAGCAACGATGTTATCTTGTTGATGTCCTCACGAAAAATGAATGCGTCTCACCACCAGAATATCGCTTAAGTATGCTTTTTGTGCGTGATTGAATCGAGAGAAGGCGTGGTTTACGATGGCAATTTGGAAGGCAAACTAGAGGGGAATGAACACTCTGAGCTCGGAACTTTCGGCGACTGAGCAATAATCGATTGCGGGCGCATACAATATTGGATACGGAAATATCCTACTGATGGGAAAGAATAATCTTCAGAAGCTATCCTGTTAATTGCGATTGATTGAAAATTAACAAAACCAAATGTATTTGGTCAGTGTTACATGGATAGAAAACATAAAATAAACTCTGTTACATGAATGTATTTTTAAATTCCCAGAGGAACTGGCAGATTATTTTCCGGATCTTTCTCAATGCTGAATGGCATCCAAACGGAAAGAATTTCGCGCGTATATATATGTGTGTGTGTGTGTGTGTGTAGCGGCTGCTTCGAGATCTTCCCGGGGAACCGTTTGTGGCATCACTCTCCTCCTGATGGATTCCCTTCTGACCTAAGGTGCACAAACAGGCTCTTGTTGACACCGTTCATTCGCGCTTTCATGATAAACGAAGAGCTTCAGCACAACAGCGACAACATGCTCCAATCGCTGTTCAATTAGAACTGAGTGGATTTCCGAGCGGAGCTCGCTTATATACCGATTGGTGATTTCAATAGCCTGTTTTGAAAGTAATTTTAAGACTATTGAAACAAATTTTTGGATCAGAAAGTAACAAGTATAGAACGCGTAGACATTTTATCTTTCGAATGAAGTGTTTATCATACCATTTCGTTCAGTTGTTTAGGAGCTATGAACGCTCAAAACCTCGGTCTCCGACGTAACGCTTTCGTTTTCGAAACTTTGATTTTACACCCCGGTATAGAAATGAAAGACGTAGTCCTACGTCAAAATAAACAACGTTGTGCGATAAAATTTTGCCATCGCTTGGGCAAATCCGCGCCAAAAACGGTCGATATGATGAAAGAAGCTTACGGTGTATTAGCCAAAGAACAATTTATTTTTCGATGGTACTCAAGCTTCAAACATGGTCGAGAATCGGGTGAACTGATTCCTCACGAAGGAATACCCAGAACCTCCTGTACTGAGGTCAATATCAACACGATATGAACTATTGTGGAAGAAGATAGCATGCAATGCCAATTTCCCCAGGCTCCATGTTTTTGAAATCTGTGTTAGGGAAACGTTCCGATTTCCAGAAACGCAAACGGGTACAAAAGAACCCGCAGCTTACATCTATTTTGCAATGCTGATTTCCTCAGGTTCCATGGTTTTAAAGTCTATGTTAGGGAAACATTCCTATTTGCAAAAACACAAACGAGTACAAAAGTGTCCTCAGCTTGCATCTAATTCGCTATGTCAATTTTCCCTGGCTCCATGGTTTGGAAGTCTGTGTTAGGGAAACATCCATCCATTCCAGCGATCGTACCTCAATCGTTGCGCAATCACGACTGAATAGATTTACGAGCGGCACTCGTTTATATACCGATTGATGTGATTTCAATTGCCTGTTTTGAAAGCTTCAAAAAGTATACAACGCGTAGACATTTTATCTTTCGAAAAAAGTGTTTATCATACCATTTCGTTCAGTTGTTTAGGAACTATTCACGCTCAAAATCTCGTTCTCCTGCGTAACGCTTTCGTTTTCGAAAATTTGAACCTACGCCCCAGTATAGAAATGAAAGACGTAGTCCTACGTCAAAAATGTTTTATTAGAGAATAATCCACAATTTGCCAGAGAGATGGAAGAAATGTGTAGAATCAAACAGGGATAGGTTCGAACAATAATATTTTAAGGTTCTCCTGAGAATTATGTGATTGTTCCATCGAAAAAAACGGACAATTCAACTCGCACACCTGGTATGTTGCCTATCTTCGAAGTACCCGTGTAATACAATGGATGGATTCCTCATCAAACAGGTTAGGGTTCAGATATAAATGGAATATGAGTTGCAATGTACTTTTAACATGAACAACTCGATGGAAAGCCCAGAATATTTGGTGGATTTTCCAGATAATTCGAGAAGTAAAGGGTCTTTCAAATTAAACGCTCACACAACAAATTTTAATAACTTCTACAAAAGTGAACCGATTTTTATTTAAAAAAAAACGATAAAAACTTATTTTAGGACATTTTCGATGTGACCACCCCTTTTTTCGATAACGCGTTTGAAACGGTGAACAAAATTCTTCATGCACAACTCTAATATTTTGACTTCGATGCTGTTGCAAATCCGAGTTATTTCTTCTTCAAGTTCCTCCAAATTTTGTGGCTGATTAACATAGCAACGGTCCTTCACGTACCCCCAGAGGAAGTAATCGACGACGATAAATGTTGAAATTCTTACCATAAGAGGTCAAAGTTTCATTAAGGCTTCGGTTGCTCGAGTAATACGATTTCACTGAAAATACACGTTCTTGCAAATTGTACATCTTGACACTAAAAACCATCCGATCAGATTGAACGAGTAGCCGAATATTATTGTCCCGAAGTGGGGAATGCAGTGTTACCATCGACGGCGCGAAAAAAAATTAATAAGTAGCTATTCGATTTTTTTGCGTGAGCGTTTAATCTGAAAGACCCTATACTTAGCGAAACGAGTGCTATCCAAATTTCTATAATACCTGTTAAATAACAGATATTTGCATTGAGAGATTCATATTCAGTTCACCTCAACTGATAATCATTGTAAGTTGTTCTATTGGTCTTCTCTTTGGATATTTTTCCCATATGAAGAGTCCAATTTACAACGTTACTGAGTTAGATATAATCAGCCATGTACCATAATTTGATGGTGGCATGGTTCAAAGAAAAGAAATAAAGAAATAATTGAGATTCCAAGTCGTGTCCTCTGCTGTTATCGTCTCGGGTATAGAATAAGAAATTCGCTAAAATGTAAGTTGACTAAAGTTGCCACGTGGTATGTGGAGAGCCCCTTATGATAATTTATGATCACACGAAACGCGCGCGTCCACTGCACACTGCATGTACCCGAACACAAAACCCCGAATCGCATTCAAATGCAATAATAAAATTTGAATTTTCATATTTACGACTCCAATCAATGATGTTCCCTAAGATCGGTATTCTGGACAGTCGATCAGTCAGTTAGAAACTAAGCTGACGCTTACAGAGCCGGAATACTCTCGTAATCAGCCCGCGATCTATTATGTTATCGTGCGCTCGCGTTGGATGGTTTATAAAGCGTCGGATTACGAAAGGAAAACTCATACAAGTGATTATAATTAGCGGAACAGAAAGAAGTAGGCAAGGAAGCGAACGGCGGGCACTTGTGTGGTAGCCCGAGCCCGAGCCCATCGACTCAGGGTAATTTCTATCCACTATAAAGAAATTAAGCAATAAAATACCCACAGGAAGCGAACTTTTGGAAGACCTTCCCGAGAACAAATTGCACGGTAATGATCGCGTATTGATGAGGGGGAATCTCGTTCGGAAAACAAGTGGATTTATACAAATGTTGAAATCCGATACATCAATAGACAATATGAAACAGCTAATAGGATTTACGTAGCGCGGAAACTGATGAACCGACTCTCGTTCGCCTGTGGATGTAGGAGGAAGTTGGTTATGCTCTAGTAGTTGTCTAATCCCCTCATTTGGATGGGATCGAATAGCAAATCGGAGGAGTCGGAAAGTAGAAAAAAAAATCGTCTCCATGCCTTTCTCTGATTGTTATTAATTTCGGATCAGGTTGATTCATTCTTTGGTTTCCTGTTCGTGCTACCTGGATACGCACACTGAAAAGGGAAATTAGTCGTGTGACGAGTTTGAGAAGTCACGCTGCATGGGTAGATCATACCTTTTCATCGAAGATTAACGATGAAAAGGTATGATTTACCCATGCAGCGCGACTTCTTGTTAATCAACTCGTACCGATATTCCATTGCAGTTGAGTACAATTGCGAGTTGAAAAATCAATTGTGTTCAGACACACTTTGTTGCAACTATACAATACGGAAACGGGCTTGGCGGCAGGGTATTCAATTAAAACACCAATATAATTAGGTGGGGAATAAGCGTTTTTGACGTGGGACTACGTCTAACCAGAATATATGGGGGGTAAAATGAAAACCTAAACACAGAACATTCAGGAAAAAATGAAAGATTCCGAATGCTTATAACTTGAACATTTCTTACTGGATCGGAAAGATGCTTGCATCAATTTTTTTTTTCCAAAATATATATTTATATCAAGGCTCATATGGCGTTAGCCTCACGGGGCCGGGAGTTCAATACTTTGACAATTTTTCTTATTATCTATGTTAGTAATATGTAACTATATATATGTAATATGTTAGTATTACAAGTGTTTTCGTAATTCGGATGTTGCTGTCTCCAATGCTCTGTACGTGTGCCCGACACGGGATACTTCCTATTGGGATGCAGCTGACCCTTAATCAGCAACGCCCCCCTAGTCTGTACCTCATATCTAGCGTGGTGCGTCTTTCTCGACTCAAGGAATCCAGGATAGAATGGTCACTAACCGGCGCAATCATCAGTTCGTGTAGAGTTGTCATGAGCGGTACAACCTTTGGCTCTTGTTGAATGATCAGTGGACTGCACAACCTTTGGCCCGTGTATCTGTAAAGAGTGTGTGTATGTATTGCCGCGACTAAGTAAAAGTTTATCGATCGGATAGGAGGGATATAAAACGGGGACACAACGAAGGAAACATCATTAAACGTTGACATCGGCGTTCCTGAGGAACAGGTATAGATGAAGCAGAAGATCAGGATCACGGCTACCTAAGATATCCCGGACGGAGATCTCCGATTGTCTGCCTTGTGCTCTCAGTGCTCTAGAGAGCTGAGAGCGAGCAGCATGGAACCGGATACACGACCAGACAACATGCTCAATGTCGTGGTAGCCATCGCCACAATCACAAAGATTGTTTGCTGCGAGCCCAATGCGATAGAGATGCGCGTTTAGGTTGTAGTGATTGGACATAAGCCGAGATATCACGCGAATGAAATCACGACCTACATTCAATCCCTTGAACCATGCTGCTTGCATGGCTTGAACCTTGAACAGGCTTGCATCAATTGATAGGGAATATTTCTACGCGTCTATTGCAATTAATAAAACGTTATTTTTCATTAGATAAACAATAACTGTAACTGTAAAATGTTAAACGTTATCTAAACGCCCTAACTGCCTCGTTTCGATTGGCCCGATTTACGATTTCCTCAACACAGCCATCGAAACTAAGCAGCCTTGGGGAAATCGACATTGAAAATATATGAAAGTAGGGGGGCTTTTTTTCACCAAAATGTCTTCCATAACGGAGATTTCAAAACCAAGATGCCTGAAGGAAATTGGCATTGCAAGTCGGGGGGATTTTTGTTCCGACTGAAATGCGTTTCCCTAATACAGACTTCAGAATCAAGGCGTCTGAGGAAATTGGCAGATTCATGCAGGTCGGGGGGTATTTTCGTTCCGACTGAAATGTGTTTCCCTAACACAGACTTCAGAACCAAGGTGCCTGAGGAAATCGGCATTGCAAATACATGCAAGTCGGGAGCATTTTTGTTTCGAATGAAATGTGTTTGCCTAACGTAGACTTCAAATCCAAGGTTTCTGGGGAAATCGGCTTTGCAAATAAATGCAAACTGCGAGTACTTTTGTACTCGCTTACCTATGTGCAGACTATAATATGTTTCCCTAACACGGTCTTCTAAGCTTAGGAACATGGAAAAATCGTGCAGACACTAGAGGCGAATGCACTTTCAGATTTAAAGCAAATTAGCGGTTCGAGAAGTACGTACACTTGAGAGATGCAAACTTCAGAGGAAAATTTAAAATAAAATAATCGTTTGATTATTCTTCCGTTCACATATTTTGTCCTAGGCATCATACCAAACGTAAAAGGACTGTCATTTAATTTACTTGTAACGAAAAACGTAGTCTATCACAATGCATGAATTGACCTTACATGTTCAATCTTTTTACTTACAAAGCAAATATATTGAATTCTTCAATTGAGTTCGGAAATTGTTTCATTCAATCAAGAATTTAATCAATACAAACAATTAATTGCTAAGCTAAGGTAGTCCCACGTCAACCTTGCGGTTGTATCATAGATATAACCCACCCTTTTATATTTCTTTTATTTTACAACGATTTATTTACTGTTTGGCAATGGGTAAATATTCATTCGATAGAACTCTTTCTGCTCAATTGTATTTTTGAGTTATTTAATTTTTCATTGGTTTTGAGGCTAAGAAGTGGAATACCCAGGAACAAACGATATAAAGTGCATACAAATGGACCCATTGGCTTTGGATTCGATAGCGGAGAATACGGAATATTCGATATTAAGAAGTATTTTTGACCCTATCAAAGAAACCGCATTGTTTGATAAAAGCAACAGTGCCAATGTTGAATGTTCACGAAAGCTTTGCGTTGATTGGTGCAGACTCACATGGGTTTCGTTCATAGTTGGTTTTCATACCAATATGTGCAGAAAGCTTGTGTACTGAATCGCACGTAAGGGTTGTTGATTTTATACGTTGACAAAAATGGTGTTATTTGAACAAATATGAAATCGACCGTGGCGGCCGTAAATATCCAGGGGAAGATATCTCGTGTTTTGTTCTCACGAGAACAAGAGTTAATTATGTATAAACCATCTTCAGTTGCTTCTACAAAGCCACCATCCAAAGCCAAAGATCCTTTTCAGAACCACAAGTTAGTTCAAAAGAGTCGAATTTTATATATTCAGGAATTCTATGCCAAACCGATATAATGGATCTCAGATTTTCGTGAAAAGTGGATTTTTATTCCTTGTCGCAAAATATTAGACCCATATTTATCCATTTTTTCATTAGGGTGCCCATTTCCAATTTAGAGTGGTTCATAAAATCAATTTTTTCATCATTTTTCCAAAAATGACTTTTTTCAAAATATCATAACTTTCGAACTACTAGACCGATTTAGATAACCGATGTATCAAATTAAAGCCAAGCTTTTTTTTTTTTTGAAAAAACGAATTGCAGAAAATTTAGATTCTGTTTTCATAACCAATATTTGTTTTTTAATTGTTTACATGTTAACCTTTATCGAAGGAGCGCATTTTTCTACAACGATGACCAACTGGTCGTCGGATTTGTAGGAAAATAAGTGCTTTATTTTCAGAGCGAGGAAAGGTGCTTGGAAAGGAATTCTCCACATTACGTTGCATGCATAAAAAAGACATAACCCAACAGAATTCCTGAAATATTACAGAATGCCGCATGTATGGTGGTATTCGATCATAGATCTAGTCTAGTCGCATAGGGATATTGAACGAAGATTGAAAACAAGTTAAATGAAAAAAATCATAACATAGCAACGAAAAAAAAACACATCTCTAATTTTTGGATATGTTTTGTAATAAAAAAAAACTCAGCTTTAAAAAAAATATATAAAAATATAGCGCTCTCTATCTTTAACTACGAGTAATATAAAAAACAATTACAATAATTACGAAAATAAAATCCATTTTTTTCGCAAGTGTGTTATTTTTTCCCAAAAGGACTTCAGTTTGAAATACCGATTATCTGGATCGGACCAGTAGTTCAAAAGCTATGATTTTGTGACAAAAATCATTCTTGGAAAAAAGGGAAAAATTAGATTTTTTTAACCATCGGTTAATTTTGAAAAATCGTAACTTAAAAACGAGAAAAATCACACTTCTGATTTATATATATATATATATTTTTAAGAGGAGTTTTTTTCCTACTTCCTCATCATTCTTCAAATATTTGCGCCCTATCATGGTAGGATCATATATCCCGGACCAATACAACGGCTTTTGATCGTGCCGTCTCAAAAACGGCAAAAGGTGTTTTTAAGTTACTCAGCTTTGTAGATCTAATCGTTTACTTTGGTCACGAATGGTTTACCCCGTGTGCAACAAATGCATATAGTCTGCCAAATCAGGTACAAAGCCTATTTCGAATTTCGACAGCTTCTTTCGTTTAAAACTGTCATCCATAGCAAATCTATCTTTACCCGTGGAATATCTTCCTAAGTCAGCAACAGAGACAACTTTTTGGCAAAGTTCTGCGTCGAAATGTTCGGATTCCTCTTGAAACGGGCAATCACCGCTCTCTCAATCTTTTGTGCATTATTCCCAGTTCTAGTCCAGCTTCTGGCTTGTTGGCTACTGTCATCCGTTCGAAAGATCCGTTCGTTTCGGAAGACACTACAAGTGGAATTGAATATTAGGCTGTCAAAAAAGTTCTGCGGTATTTCCGCGAGGTGTCGTTGTAAGCGCGTAGTTCTAGTTGTATTCATTGTATCGAGTCATACTATAGCTTGTTGGAAAGGTATTTTATAGTCGCGCTATAATATAGTCCTTGACAGTGTTTTGTTTGGTTAAGTCGTTCGTGAGTTATAGTGTCGCAAATATGGAGCAAAATAAAGAGAAAATCCGACATATTTTACAGTACTACTATGACAAAGGCAAAAATGCATCTCAAGCTGTCAATAAAATTTGTGCAGTTTATGGACCCGATACAGTTTCCATTTCCACCGCACAACGATGGTTTCAACGTTTTCGTTCTGGTGTAGAGGTCGTCGAAGATGTGCCACGCTCCGGAAGGCCTGTCGTCGAAAATTGCGACAAAATCGCTGAATTAGCCGGGAAAGACCGACATAGTAGCAGCCGTAGCATCGGCCAAGAGCTGGGGATAAGTCATCAAACCGTTATTAACCATTTGAAGAAGCTTGGATTCACAAAGAAGCTCGATGAATGGGTGCCACACACGTTGACGCAAAAAACATCTTTGACCGTATCGACGCATGTGAATCGCTGCTGAATCGCAACAAAATCGACCCGTTTCTGAAGCGGATGGTGACTGGCGATGAAAAGTGGGTCACTTACGACAACGTGAAGCGCAAACGGTCGTGATCGAAGCCCGCTGAAGCGGCTCAGACGGTAGCCAAGCCCTCATTAACGGCCAGGAAGGTTCTGCTGTGAGTTTTGTGGGATTGTCAAGGAATAATCTATTATGAGCTGCTTCCCTATGGCCAAACGCTCAATTCGGACCTGTATTGCCAACAACTGGACCGCTTGAAGGTAGCACTCATGAAGAAGAGGCCATCTTTGATAAACAGAGGCCGCATTGTCTTCCATCAGGACAACGCCAGGCCAGCTCCGGGAGCTCGGATGGGAGGTTCTTTTGCATCCGCCGTATAGTCCGGACCTTGCACCAAGTGACTACCACCTGTTTTTGTCCATGGCGAACGAGCTAGGTAGTCAGAAGTTAGCCACAAAAGAGGCCTGCGAATATTGGCTATCCGAGTTTTTTCCCAATAAGGAAGCGAGCTTCTATAACAGGGGTATTATGAAGTTGGCATCTCGTTGGGAACAAGTCATCGAACAAAACGGCGCATATTTGACTTAAAACAGATGATTGGAACTAATTTTATGAACAAATGAAAATTCAAAAAAAATACCGCAGGACTTTTTTGACAGCCTAATATCTTTCGAACATCAATTTATTGCATTTAAACTGACCATTAAGTTCCGAATTCTCGAAAGAAAAACGTTATGCCAACAAAACTTGGGAGGGAAGGATTCGGAAAAGTGTAATTGTCGGAGTAAGGAATGCTAACAAAGTTGCCGCTCAGATTTGAATACATACAGATATTTCATGAAATAGGCATAGACCAAATAGATTTTCTGAGACCCGATCCGCCTCAGACCAATTTTTTTGACGTAGAACTACGTCTTTCATTAAGGGTGCCAAATCAGAAAACAGGTCACGTTTTTATGAAATAAAGTTAACGTTAATAACTATTTTTGCCGCGAACGGATTTTGACGATTTTCACACTAAATGAATCGAAAATTCCGTAAGATTTGTTTATTATGCTATACATTAGAATCCCCTGGTTTGTAAATGGTTAAAATTCATGAAAACTTTAAGTGTTTCCATTTTCCCATACTTTTGTTCTGTCCATTTGTGTGCTTTCCCGAACAGAGCTGTCTATAACGAGCAACTTATCGACGACTAACGGAGGGGAAATCATAGGATTTTAAGTCCCCGTGAACAAGGGAAAAGTAGAAGAATGAAGGGGAATACTTGCCTAGAGTATAAACAGTGGATCTCGCTGAGGCAAACTTTCATTCGGCATCGGACTGGTTGAGCAATCCAGTTCACTTTGCTTTCGCTGCGTTTCGATCTAAGATTGGACCCCACCAGTAATGCCAACTTGGATATCGTCGTTTGGTTTTTCTGTTCGTTTTTCGCGTTATTCGTATTGTGTTTTTCTTTCCGACTCATAAATTGGACGCTTCGCGTAGTGTGTGATGAGCACGAAGAAGAGGAAAGCAGGCTCGAGCCCTGCAAAAAACGAATGCATTGCCAGGGGCAATAAAATTTCGAGGCAAGCGTCAACTAATGATGCACGCGATGTTGGTGCAGTGAAAAGCGCTCGCACTAAACCGAGCCTTCGCGAGTGTGACACCGCATCGAACAACAGCGAAGTAGGCGATTTCGGCATCGATGGGCAGAGTACAAGCTGTGTGGCATAATTCCGAGATGGAAAATGAAAGGTGGGAAGATTTTTAAATCTGTGACGTCACAGATTTTGTTTATGTGTGTTACTTTTCTTATAATAGTCCACTACATAGGAAAAGTGTTATTATGAAAAGTAAAAATAAGCATATGACATGAACGAACTAGTTTTTTTTTCTTAAATCAATGCTAGCATTCAAAATCATAAGGGCCCAACTTACATCTTAGCAGAAACTGAAATTTCAGTGTTTTTGAGATGTTCTAAACTTAATTTCAATTCAATTTTACTTCTCGTTAAGTCGACCAAAAACGTAAATGAACAAAGTCAGAGTCACAGAATATTTTGTTCCTTTGACGTATAAACATTTAATAGTGCATGGAAAGAAGAGTTGCATGTTTTATTCATGTAAAATGCACTTGAAAATTGAATTTAATTGACTCTGTTTGACCTAGATTGAAACGAAAAGTTTTCCGCTTGCATCTTAGTTTTAGCCGAATGAAGTTTTCAGCATCCTAATTGTGAAAAAAGTAATTACAATTGCTGACAAGAGATAAACTTCCATGAAGTTACTCTAAAATCCGAACATAGTAGACATTAGAATACTACTTCTGACATAAGAAGAAATCAAAGAAAAAATTAAACATTTCAGTTCGTGATATGTTTCTGCATAATGCGAAAAATGTGTTTTGGAAACATGTAATTAATTTCTGCATATCGTCTTTCAACGTTATTCATTGACACATTCAATTTTGTACCATTTCAGTAACTGACTGGTATGCCTGGTATGTGAACTTTCTATCTTCCTGGATACTAATACAATCAAAGTTTAACACAACTAAAACCCGTGAATTCTCCCACCTTCTATTCTTCATCTCGGCATAATTCAGTCTTTTTCCAAGCAGTTAACATTGTTTGTTTTCCGTCATCATAAGGGCTTCGTTGGTGCCTTTGAGAATGCATCAATGCATTAAACTGATGTTATGGCGAAGCAGGCGTTAAGGTTGTGTGCCAAAAAAATATTTGAGGAATACCAAGCATCTTGAATGTCTTACTGGAATGTTATAAGTTATTTAGGTTCGCGTGCCAGTCGCAAAACTGTCTTCAACTAGGATTGCATTTGCGCTAATATTGTTCATAATGAAGCATTGCTACTGTTTTCGAGGTTGTTATCAACAAAAAGAGTTTATTTCGCTTGTTTAGTAACCAAGAAAGTAAATGTCGTTCTGGAATTTTGTATGTGATTAGGTTTCGCTTGCCAGTAGCAAAACTTCCTCCACTAAGGGTGACAGCTGCGCTTCTCTCGAGCATGAGAAAGTAACGCAACTTTCAACAACAACGCAACAGTTGTTTCTAAAATTTCACAGCATTATAGAATAATATCCGAAGGTATAAATAAGCGACTTATATAAAATAACAGCGTTTTTCTACGTCACCAATGCGGTCGTATCTTGGACACAACCTCCTACAATTTTTTCTGATCTAGAGTGATCTAAAAAATCGACCCATTGATTTTCTTTTTCGATCTATTACCAGCAAATGAAACGGATCTGAAACACAGTTACAATTTCTTAAGGATGAGTATCTTCGTTGAAATAGCGTGAAATATATCACATAAACGTACCATAACAAATCTCGAAATTGGAAAACATACCTTTCAGAATTTTTGATATGTTATGGAAATCCTGAATATCCCAGGACCATCCTTTGGTTTTTGTGCTCCTGTGGCCGAGTGGTTAGCATCACACCTAACATGCCGGGGGTTTGAGTTCGATTCCCGTTCTGGTCGGGGGAATTTTTCGTTAAAGAATTTTCCTCCGACTTGCACTGTGGTCACGCGTATTCTAAAGCTTGTCACTCAGAATGCATTAAAGGTGTGTTATTAAGCATAGAAATCTCAACTAAGTTCTGATAAAAATGACGCAAGTAATACTACGTTGAGACGGCAAAGTTACTCTAGGGACGTTAGTGCCATTTAAGAAGAACAAGATCCTTTTATTGATCATAATAGGCCTTTCTCAAGGCAAAAAAAATACTTTGTAGTTTCAAACTTCTATAATAGAAAAAAAAACCAACCGTTATTGGAAGAAAGTTCGATTTTAAATATAATAGAAGACGTTTTTGACGTAGGACTACGTCAAACTGGAAAATATAAGGCGTAAAATGAGAGAATCTACGCACTGAACAAGTAGGAAAAAATGAAAGATTTCGAACGCTTATAAATCGAGCATTTCTTGATAGATCGCAAGGATGATTGCATCAATTGATAGGAAGTATTTCTACGCATCTATGACAATGAATAACATTTTATTTTTCTTGGGACACAAACAATTGAATAATTGTGAAATGTCAAGCATTGTCCAAATGCACTATGTGCCACGTTTTGATTGGTCTAATCGGTGATCCTCAGATGATTCCAGCTAGCAACCAGCAACCAGGAGCAACCAGAGTAACAGCGGAATATAATTTGGATACAAGCAAAGAATTATATTGTAACTCTACCGCCAGTCAAATGAAATAAATTTGGCTGTTGATTTCCGAATATACTAAGGCCATCGTTCTTGCATGTAGCGGTAGCAGCAACAGAAGTAGTAGAAGCGTAGTAGAAGTGGCAAAAGCGGCAGGGGCGATAGAAGTGGCAGAAACGTTAGCCTAACCTTTCATGAAAGAGTTATTAAAAGATACATATTTACAATACAATACGATGTATTCTGAGGCAGTTGCGTAGTGTCGAAGGGGGGGGGGATGACTCCCTCGACCATTATAAGTATATTATATTTATTCGAAAAAAAAATCCTTCAAGATTTAAATGAATGTTGCCTGTTAGTAATTGATGATATTATTTAGAAAAATAGCACTTTGGAAAAGTCTATGTAAAAAAGGTAATTTTAACCCTTTTAATGTTTGTAAGGATTATAAGTGTTGTGTCCTAGTTCTGTGTCGCGTCTCGCGAGTGAATAGTGATAAATGTCCTTACGTTAGCCAACTAAAAATAAGAGTTGTGTCCGAGACACGACCGCATAGTTGATGTAGGATTCCGTTAGGCTATCTGTTGATTTTGGATATGTTTCAAGAATTACATCGTTAAACTCTTTGATAATGATTTGGTGGCGTTTTGTTCCTTTGTTGGGTATTGTTTGTTCACTCCACCAGTGTTTACCGAGTGATGATGACAGAAGGATTGTAAACAGTTGTTGAATGGTGCGTATCAGATAAAAGGTACCGAAGTAGAACGAGATTTGATGAAAACCGCCCTCTGTGATCCTAGACGAGATGCCAGCCGTGTTATGTATGGATGAAATAAAGAAAAACAACTCACCAATGTAATATAAGAAAATTACTAATGCCGAACACAATCATTAATTTTTCTCATCAGTTAAAACATGTTACTAATATAGAGAAAACATATTTGAAATGAAAAGGTAATTTCTTTTTATAATTTTTACTCTCTGAGTGTTCCTTCAACCCAATGCGAATTTTAATTGGACTAACAACACCTAATACTATATGTAGAGCAAATCACTGTTTATAATATTTCTTCACTTTTCCAACTTTTCTCGCCGTATAAACTTCCTTGGGTGAGAATGAACACAACAAAACAGACAGACTAAACCAAACGACCCGACCCGGAACACGCCTTGGTTTTTATTTATGAAAATTGAAATAAATCGTTTCATATATCAAGTCATTCTTAACACTACTACTACTATTTACAAGTTTACACTTACACTTGTGCTAAATTTTTCACAATACACCATCGGTCATTGATATGAAATTTCACGAAGCAACCAACATTAAAGTTCCAAATTCAAATTATATTTGCTAGAATTAATCGTACTCACCTTACTTGCAATATAAAAATGCCCATGACTTGCATATATTTGCAATATCGATTTCTCCCGGGGATCTTGGTTTTGATGTCTCTGTTAGGGAACACATTTCGGTAGGAATAAAAGTTCCCCCTACTTTCATGTATTTGCAATGTCGATTTCCCCCAGGCAGCCTGGTTTAAATGTCTCTGTTAGGGACCCGCCGCATGTGTCATCAATTTCGACCAATCAGAAGTGGGTATTTCCGTTGGGATAGGGGTTGAGATTTTTCAATTGTTCGATAGTTAGTTTCATGACATATATTATTTTCTTCAATATTAAAAAATTGTTATGGAGTGCCAGAATCGATTGACGCAAAAATTTCATCAATCCATCAGAAAATGACTGAGCTATAAGCGTTTGAAATTGGACAATTTTCACGATGTGCTCGATTTTCGATTTTCAATTTGCACCCCAATATGTTCCCGAAAGACGTAATCCTACGTCAAAAATCATGCTTTTGTTGAGAAATCACGGTGTTTGACTTTTTTTTGCACTTTGGAATCTATTTTCTCATCTTTCACAGTTTCAACTAATCGCTAGGATGTGTTTGATAAAAAGGTAGTCACAAACTCGGTGGGATGCTTATTAATGCCTCTTCAATTCGTGCAAACTACAATGTAAAGACTACAGTCGAAGATGCTTTGTGCGGTCCAGCCGAGAAATTGGATACTAGATTAGGTGCATAATCCTTTCTACCAGCAGTTTGAAAAATTGCATTTCGGAAATCGTTACGTGAAGTAGATCTTGCGCAGAACTATGCCAAAGGATTATCTCTGGATAACGTTGTAACCAGACTCCATGCACTGGTAATTTTTCTTGCTGCTGAAAGAAACAATCTCTTCGAAAAGGCTATTCAGAAACTTTTTTGAAAAACCCAACGATTGCGGATTTACTACTCAAAGAAAAAATCGTCAAACCATAGAGGAGAGAAATAGGATGCGAATGTGCATTGATCGTTTTCATCGGGAATTACAAGACCAATCGTCCAGAGAAGAAGCCGGAAATTCATTTTAAATCATGTTCGGTACATGTTATCAAAATCAGCCACAATTCCGAAATTGGCAAATTTCTACGACGAAAGTTCTGAAAGCGACTTTCGCTAGAAATACCAAGATTCCGCAAACTATTGAAGGCAACTGAAATTGTATTGCAGTTCATCGTGAAATGGTCCAACAAACGTTGCCAAATATTACAGTGAGTTTGCGAGTTTTTGGTTTATGTTCGGTAAAATAGGTTATTTATTAGAAAACGAAAATAAAGGCTTGATAATAATTTTTGAATGGAACACGCTACGCCACTGTTCTGAAGTGATATCCGAATTATCTATCTATCTATCTATATATATAAAAATGGAGTGATGTCTGTCTGTCTGTCTGATTCTTATAGACTCGGAAACTACTGAACCGATCGACATGAAAATTGGTATGTAGGGGTTTTTGGGGCCGGGGAAGGTTTTCGTGATATTTTAAGACCCCTGCCATACAAATGAAACACAAATTTCTGCATTACTCGGAAATTAACCAAGCAAACGAAACCAAAGTTGGCATGTGAAAGTTTTAGGGTGCAATAAATGTTTCTATGATGGTTAGACAGTCCTTCCCCCACTCAAAGGGGGGGCTGCCATACAAATGAAACACAAATTTCTGCATTACTCGAGAATTAATCAAACAAATCAAACCAAATTTGGCATGTGGTGGTTTTAGGATGCAATAAATGTTTCTATGGTGATAAAATACTCCTTCCCCCTCTCTTAGAGGGGGCTGCCATACAAATGAAGCACAATTTTTTGCATTACTCGGAAATTAATCAATCAAACGAAACCAAAGTTGGCATGTGAAAGTTTTAGGGTGCAATAAATGTTTCTATGGTGGTTAGATACCCCTCCCCCCTCTCTTAGGGGTGGCTGTCATACAAATAAAACACAAATTTCTGCATTACTCGAGAATTAATCAAGCAAATGAAACCAAATTTGGCATGTGGAGGTTTTAGGATGCAATAAATGTTTCTATGGTGATAAGATACTCCTTCCCCCTCTCTTAGAGGGGGCTGCCGTACAAATGAAACACAAATTTTTGCATTACCCGAGAATTAATCAAGCAAATTAAACCAAATTAGGCATATGGAAACTTTAGGGTGCAATGAATGTTTCTATGGTGGTTAGATACCCCTCTCCCCTCTCTTAGGGGTGGCTGCCATACAAATAAAACACAAATTTCTGCATTACTCGAGAATTAATCAAGTAAATGGGCGGGACGAAGTTTGCCGGGTTAGCTAGTAGAATATATAAACTGATTTTTGCTTGCTTGTGGAAAGCCTGTGTTAATCTAGGCCACCAAATCTATCACAAAAGAGTTATTAGTTATTAAGTTATTTACAATACAATACAATGCATTCAAAAATGATATCAGAATAATAAAATACATAAACTAATTTTTGTTTGCTTAGTGAGAAACTGTGTTGATTTAGACATATTTTTGAGTTCATTGGTGGTCGGGGCCTTTCAGATCGATCATTCAGTTTCTGTTTCGAATTCGTGTATGGTCTCCAAATTGGAAGTGGCGGCAAAGTACAACACATTGCAAGCCTTATGCAAAAAAGAAATTTTCCAAAAGCGTGGTCTGTGTTGATTGTTATAGTTACTCCCAACACAATCGATTTCGGATTTTTGTTGACGTTCTGTAAAAGATGCTGAACAGTATAATTTTAGAATTATTTGTTTGGGAATGATGTTTTTGGAAGCGTTGGAAATGTAATTTTGCTAATACACCAAAGTTAATTTTTAGCACATGTTATGGCATCCCGATTTATTACATTAAATGAGCTGAAAAATAACAGAGAATGTTCTACTCCCCAATACATGTATATCATTTGTATAATATATATGCTAGAGCCAATATGAGCGAGCGAAACATGAGACACATTTAAATGAAAGCATATGAAAGCTTTTCGTATAGTTTGCCAAATACACGGCCCAGACAGAGAAAGATATATTCTCGTTCATGTTCTTCTTTATCCTCTTAGAAAACACTTTCCAACTTCATGTTATGATGAGGTGTAATATTATCACGCTTCTTTATACCAGCACTAGCAGCTGTATGGATAGCGTGGTAGTGTGAAATAGCTTTGCATTCCAGCCGGCCTTGGTTCGATCCCCATTGACGACGTATGGACCTCTTTTTTTGGCACAATCCCAAATGAAATGAGAAATGAAAGCAGAAAGAGATATCTGCTCGCAGACATACAAACCATTTTTAAGTTTTTAAAACAGCTCATTATTTGCGCATTTGACCCTCCAGCACACGAAATGGCATCATTTCTGCCAAAATGAATGTTTTCTGCCAACGCTAGTTTCACCGGTGCTTGCAAGAAAGGTCAGGGTGTGAGTTGTGTGATAAAAAATAACGAGAATGTGCCACGTTCGCTTGTCTGTGAGTCCGATCAGCCCGATCTCAAGCATATCGCCCCTCATAAGGCCACAGAGTACAGTGAGACCTCGATTATCTGCGAGCGGATCATCCGTGGTGCGGATTACCCGCGAAAGCGAGTTTGTTAGAAATTCTATAGATCTTCCCGAAATTTGTCGGTTATTGGTAAGGAATCATTTTTTTTTTTGTTACACGCCCTAACAGATGGATAGTTTAATGATTTCTGTATTTATGAAGCATAGTTTTCATGTTAAAATATATATTTTTCATGTTTACACTTCATGTTTAACCCTTTATTGCGTTATCCGCGATTTTCGTCATACGCGGTGACCTAGCCCGACTATTCCGCGGATAATCGGGGTTCTACTGTATTTCGATTCCGGAGCGCTTCCCGCATCATAACAACACGTATCTCCATTTGAAGTTATAAATGTGATTCCTAGGAAATCAGCTTTCGCGCAAATAATTTTCTCAGACGACATGGGGTAAGAGGATCTGTGCAGGTAAGAAAAGCCGTCTGAATCAGGTTCAAATCACTCAGCGCAAAGCAAGATGAGACGAAAAAACGCATCGCGGGGTCTCTCAGCGTCCACTATGGAGTGAACATTTTCCCATAACGCTGTAAATGATACACACTTGATATGTTCCCTCTCTCCCTTCCTGTTGACGGAATCAATCACAATCTCGCGCGTACGACTCAAATACACGAAACCTGAACTTGCACGAAGCTCCATCCATATCAACCATCATCGCGACCTGTCCATCAAGGTAAGACCACTTTTTTCTCTCGGTATATTTTCTCTAAACTTGGGACTTGACTTTGTTCCATGTCCTCTTCTCTCCCGGCGGTGTTCCGACAATGGACACCAAATGATGCCAGACCGCTACCGGAGTACACACAATGCGGCTTCCGCTCGGTTCTATAAATATTTACCGATAATTAAAAATTCAAGAAAAACGACGAATATGGAATTGAACGACTCCTCAGTTCGAGTAAATATGGCAACGGTTGTTGACATAGAGATCGCTCGCTTCCCACATGACCTGTGTCGCATTCACATGTTGATCATCACATGTGACATGTTCTTTGAATCCTAGGATCATAATGCAAATAAATGACACCTTATGATAAATGAAACGACATCAGAGGTGAAAAGAATTTCGAACTTAGGTACACCTTCCCAAGTTCAATGGTTGCACTGAATTCACGGGCCGCTATCTACCAGAGCTCTAAGTCATGAACAAGCGACAGTAAGCTTTTGAAGGTGCAGAAAAGAAAGATGCTGCATCATCATGTCTGTTATCTCGCTCGTGGGAGTCATTAGCGCAGTTCGAACCGCAAGCCCCCGAATGCTTAGCATTTCTACGCCTTTGATAGCCAACACAAGGTGATCGCAAATGAACCGCACTGATGAATGATTGATGGTGGATCACGCGCTATTGCGGCCTTCGTGAGAAGGATCGCACGTTTAAATCAAAACTTTTTTTTCCTCTGACCGATTGTTCGACTTCTCAACACTCCCCGTCGCGTCCATCCTTCAGGTCGCCCGCTTATGACCATGGCGCCAGTTATGTATGAGGTATCTCGATATGGAAAGGGACGTTGGGGAAGAGCAGTACTCCGTCTGTCGTGCGCTGTAATCTGATCCCGATGTTGAGTGGCTTTGTTTTGATCGCTTGTTTGCTGATTAACACTAGACCAAATCCGGGGGGAAGTGAATTTCTTGAACGTGTTCTAGAGCTTCAAAACAAAAACACTGGCTTAACACAGAGTTGAGGGCAGTTGTATCAAACCTTGTCCGGTTGTCTGTGACCCACACCAGTTGAAATTTCAGAGAAAAAAAGTCAGCATGAAAACCCGTCAAAGTTGAATTTATTTTCCTTCCATTCCCACACTACGAGTGCATTGATTCGTCGTACGGCAAGCGTACGGTTTCGTCCGCAGAAATCGAACAGCGATTATTGTCCCCGTCTCTGGTTTCCTTTGATAGTGCGGTTGCATTCCCAGGAATGCACAAAGCATGGAACAGGAAACATTGTGTACTTAATATTTGTGTATATTTACAACAACAAACTGTCCCCCCTGTGAAACATGTTGGAATGGTGTTACCAATCATGCCGATACTGGTTGTGGTGCCTTAATCAGTCGCTGTAGGTTGTGCACAGATGGCGCCACTGGGCGGCGTGGATGCTGTGCGTGCGCACCAGAATTGATTTAGGAAACGGACTCGATTATATCAGTGCTGCCTTGGAAGCTGGCATTTTGGCGGCTCGAGAAAAAAAATAACTCGGTATCGAGAAGAGAAAGGACAAACCAATTTTCATACTCTTCGATTTAATTTGTCTCCGGTTCGAAAAACAATTTCAATCAAAATCTACTTTTAAATGAAATGACAAATTCGCCGATCGGACATATTTTCGTAAAAAAGAAGCATAAATAAACAAATAAGCAAACTGGCACCGTACTTGCTGACTTCACATTTTATCTACAATAATAGTAGTAAAAGTCTTCGCCGCTACTCTTCGACACGTCGGTTCCGTTATGTAGAATTATAATCAAAATGCAGCGCATGTATAGACACATCTATATGAGATAGTGAGCTTTAGGACAGAGAAAAGCAATACCGGTTACATTCAATTCATGGGAACATTAGTGGCCACCTCTGCTATCCTCCCCAAGCTAACCTTACCTAACGGGTGCTCTGTGGGAAAATAGGATTAGGTTGACGCGTTTAGACGTTTCAGACGATAGTACTCGAGATTTCGCATGAAAATTCATAAATTGTGACCGATGATAATTGCTTTCGGCTTTCGGAAAAAAAACATATGGAGAAAGTGGGTCTATTTTGTGTCATTCATACTATCGTGCTTCATCAGTCAAACTTTTATGACAGACTGATAATCAACAGTCTAGTCTAGTGATTAAGTATTTGAATTTTTAATCGTTTTATTCGCGATGACAGTGGTACGGTGTCGACGTCTGGTGGCGACTTCCAATTATGGGCCATAATTTGGGTCCCAAAATGGTTGTGTAATCTCTATCAGATTAGAAGACACGAAGCCAGTTTTAAAATGTAAAAATTTGAAGGAATTCTTTACATCATGTTATTTAGTTACTTGAAACACGTATTTTTGACTTTTATTTATCCATTTGTCTATCCATTTCTAAACATTGTTACTGAATCTTTTCATTACAATATAAAGTTGTCTTCAAAAACAATTTTCGTATAAGATTTTTTCACCACCTGCAAAAAAAGGGATTTTCATTTGAATAGAATACTAATTTGATACGTAAAAGTTAATTTTCATTCATAAAACGCATGAAAATCAATTATTGTTTGACGCTCCCCTAAACTAGTAAAAAAGACTCAACGTCAACGCCGTCAACGCGGATAGCGATGAACCTAGAGATAGGTTTTTGTAATGTTTGACAGCTGTTGCCAAACCCACTGTGCCGTTTTCACCGATTACCAAGCGAGTCCCGGTTACACCCTTCACAAATGAACGTGTAATATTTATGGGAGAAATGTTATAATAGAAATGAAGGATGAAGAGGATTAAAACAAACAATAGATGGATAAAATGAATTATTAATTTGAAAAGAAAGTTGAAGGTTTGAAAGAAATAAAAGTATTGTGGAAGTTTATCAAATTGAGAATTGAAGCAGAATTGAAGGAGAGATTAATTGGAGACCGGGAGAATTAGGAATAAAAGAAGAAAACCAAATGTAAGGATTATTAAGAATTACAAAATTATATTTGTTTATCAAAAAATAATAAATTTTAGCTTAAAGCTGTGTTCATACAACGTCGCTGAAAAGAGGTTTTAGACTCGACATCCTCCCGAAATTCGTCCGGCAACAACAGCTGTCTGTTTCGACTGCTGTCAGTGGTCCTCCTACAGTGATGATAATTTCGTCATGATCCGTATTGAAAATTGATTTTGAACATTCTCGTCGGAAATTTAACCTGGCCAGGTACAAAAAGACACGACCGCACTGTTAACGTAGGAGCACGAAATTTAGTGTCGGCGAGAATACATTATAGAAATTTAAGAATGAAGCCTTCAGTACAACAAATGTTCACCTTCAATTTTCCATCGAAGAATACAGCTCTCATTGCTGGGCAATGCTTTCGTCACATTTAGCTTGAAATGCACTACACTTTGATGCCACGTTTAACTCGAAAACAATTCTTGAATTCACGTAAATTGAATGGTGGATCGAAAAATAGTTACCAATAGTTCCAAACACACTCCAATGTAAGTCCACACAAGCTCTCTCTTGAGCTTGAGTTTGGGTAGACTGTACACTTCGTAGTTGCGCTCCGTGATCGACCTGAACCAACGAAATCACACAAAGAACGCACTGAATGGCGCTTGGGAGTAGCAAACCATTCTCATTGTGCAAATTTCGGTGATTCTAGCACGAGCTTTCTCTGGCAAAAAATAATAAAAATCAAACGCATTTTATTACTTCCGGATGAGTCTAAATTTTACAAATAAATCTTTTATGGAAAGTTTTGGTGACTCGGGGAAGAACCGATTAGTTTACGTGGTTTCGTAGTAGCTACTGATGTGATGAATCGTGATACATTCTTCACTTCGCGAGAATAATACGGCGAACATTGTCATTCCTCATGTTGGTGTTAAAGATAGAACAGCTATCACGGCAGGTTTTTTTCCAGTTGACATACACACGATCACAGACGATTATATTTGCGTTTCGCCAAAACCATTATTCGGATTTCCAATAAAAAGAAACATTAACCCGTTTTATGCCAGGCATTCAAAAAATCGTACAGCAACTTCGATAATTTTCATGGCTTTGGAAATCAACCTTATAGTAAGGTTTTGGCATCAAATGATAGCTTAGTATATTAACTACCACATACTATCAATTTCATCCAAATTTGTTTCACTCTCTTGGGCATAAAAATCGATTAAAAGCAACTGTGTACAGAAAGTACATAACCTCACATAATCTAACAAAAAGTAAAACCTTACAAAATTGAAAAATATGTAAACTTTTCTACAATATTACTTTGATAAAAGAACACACATTGTGATATAGGAAAAAAAAACCCATTGGATTGAACCTGAATGTTTTGATTTTTTGTCATTTTCCGGAAAACGGAAGAATGGAAAAAATATTTTTTTAAGATTGGGGTTTCTGTAACGCTAATAAACAAAATTACTCCAATGGCTTTTGTTATAAAAATAATTTTTACAGCTTGGTCGTGAATGTGTTAAATCACTCAACACGTTGAGCCCCGTGTCGGTCCCTAGAGACCAACGTTGAGCTTTTTGGTAGGAAAGCGCTGACGGACTGCGACTGACAGTTACAAAATAAGAAAATAAAAATATGTACGATTCGATTTCGGACATTTAACAAAATGGGACTACTTCCTACTCAAATTTCTGACTATTTTCAATTTATAAAATAAGTATCATTGGAAGCTGGGACCGACACTGATATTGTGCAAACGCTCTTGACGCGAGCTGAATGCAAAGCGCAACATGAAAATACGGGGCTCAACGTGTTAATGCATAAAATTGGGTAGGTTATATATATGACATAACCGCAAGGTTGACGTAGGACTACCGTTGGCTTAGTAATGATTTGATTGTATTGATTAAATTATTCATTGAATGAGCGTTGTGTTCGTACCCGAGCTTGAAAGTTCATTCGCCCTTTAGTATCTGTAATAACGGTTTTCCCAAGCTTCTCGGTTTTGTAGTCTGTAATTATTGATTGTATTTGTTTTTTATAGTTTCCATGGTATCGGGACCATGGTCGCTATATTTTTTTATATTTTTTCTTGAAAGCTGAGGATTTGTTACATAACATATACAAAAAAATGGATGGGCTATATCTATGATATAACCGCAAGGTTGGCGTGGGATTACCTTAGCTCAGCAATCATTTGTTTGTATTGATTAAATTTTTGATTGAATAAAACTATTACCGAATTCAATTGAATTCAATATATTTGCTTTGTGAGTAAAAAAGATTGTATAATGCCATGTAAGGTCAATTCATGCATTTGGATAGATTATGTTCTTCGTAAGAAGTAAATTTAACGACAGTCCTTTTACGTTTGGTATGATGACATCTTGGTTTTGAAGTCTGTGTTAGACAAACACATTTCAGTCGGAACAAAAATGCCCCCGATTTGCATCTATTTGCAATGCCAATTTCCCCACGCTCCATGGATTAGAAGTCTGTGTTAGGGAAACACATTTCAGTCGGAACAAAAATACCCCCGACTGTGTTCATGTATTTTCAAAGTACCCCCTACTTGCATGTATATTTGCTAAGCGGATTCCCACAGGTATATTGATTTTGAAGTCTGTGTTCGGGAAACCGTAAATAGGGCCAATCAAAACTAGGCAGTTAGGGCGTTTAGATAAAGCTTGACATTCCACAGTCATCAATTGTTTAACTAGTGAAAAATAACATTTTATTAATTGCGATAGAAGCGTAGAAATATTCCGTATCAATTGATGCAAACATCTTTCCGATCTAGTAAGAAATGTTTGAGTTATAAGCATTCGGGATCTTTAAATTTTTCCTGCATGTTCTGTGTTTAGGTTTTCATTTTACCCCCCATATACTACGGTTAGACGTAGTCCCACGTCAAAATTATGAATGAAAATTATTTTTCCCAAATCACTTTTGCTTGCACGTAGGGAGAAAAAATCATACAAAAATTGTGTCTAAAGATAATTTTATATTATAATGGTAAATTTTGGTGAGAATATTTGGAAATTCATAGAAAATAGTTTAAATTAGGGTCAGAACAACGTACTTCTAGTAGGTATGTAACACCAAGAAAAAAATTTCATACAAATTTTACTAATTTAAAACTGCCTTAGGGCCGACTAATCTGATAGAGAAAAGTTGGCCTCATACAAACTAATGTCGTATCCAGATGTCGTTGATTAAATTATTCATTGAATGAGCGTTGTGTTCGTACCCGAGCTTGAAAGTTCATTCGCCCTTTAGTATCTGTAATAACGGTTTTCCCAAGCTTCTCGGTTTTGTAGTCTGTAATTATTGATTGTATTTGTTTTTTATATTTTCCATGGTATCGGGACCAAGGTCGCTATATTTTTTTATATTTTTTCTTGATAGCTGAGGATTTGTTACATAACATATACAAAAAAATGGATGGGTTATATCTATGATATAACCGCAAGGTTGACGTGGGATTACCTTAGCTCAGCAATCATTTGTTTGTATTGATTAAATTTTTGATTGAATAAAACTATTACCGAATTCAATTGAATTCAATATATTTGCTTTGTGAGTAAAAAGATTGTATAATGCCATGTAAGGTCAATTCATGCATTTGGATAGATTATGTTCTTCGTTAGAAGTAAATTTAACGACAGTCCTTTTACGTTTGGTATGACCATTCCGCCGTCAACGCGAATTGAGTAGGGGAGACAAGCCAGTAAGTAAGTACTGTAAAACCTGTTTTTGTGCAGTTTTTTTTTTGTGCGATTTTTTTTTGTGAGGTTTTCTGTTCTTGTGCGGTTTTTTGCGCGATTTTTTTTGTGTGGTGTATGAAATGAAGCATATTCGACGGAGTTATCGTCCATTTAGTATTTTTCGATGGTTTATATGGATTTCAGTGCAAAAACCATATTTGCGTCTCAATTATCCACTTCTGAAATCATAACCCCTCCTCTCATCAAATGGTTTTTCCAAGTTTTTCCAAGTTTTTGCATGACATGATTACTAACAGCAACACGTTTCGACATGCAACTAAAAGCACAAAACAGCCACGCGCAACCGAAAAGGCAAAGTGTCTCATCGCAAACCAGGGAAACCAATGGAAATTGAAGGGTGAATGGCGTGGATTTGTGTTATTTTCCTGGGGGAAACTTTTTTATGCGGTCCATATCTACCGCACAAAAAAGTTTTTTTCAAAATGTGTACCGAATATGATTTTTTAAAGCTGCTGGTGAAGTTTCACACGATTTTTTTATGCGACTTTTTTTGTGTGGTCCCAATCCCCTGCACAAAAAAGGTTTGCCTGTATAGTCGGATGACGCAAGGAATAGCAGCGTAACAAATAAAAATATGATCTGACTATCCTTTCCGGAGCTAGCTCACTAACACACTATGGGTAGGATTCAGTTGTGATAACAGAATATGAAACATTTGCCTCGCCATATGATTTATAGTTTAGAACTGCTTATTAAAAAAGCCAGTTAAAGAGCAAAATGACACCTTTGACAGGGATCCTTGTATGTTTCTTACTGATAATTTCCATTCTGATAAAGCAAAAAAGATTAAAAACTATGATAAATCAGGATCATTCTGGCAAAATTAAGTGTTATCAGGATATCAGGGAACGTGCCAAAGAGTCTGGGAAATCCTGAAAAATCAGGAATGTTGACATCTCTGATCAGGATTAAAAAAACATTTTCTTTCTTGAACAGTTAATTTACAAAATTATTCGAAAAATAAGGATTGTGGACGCAAGATGGTCCATGTTCCTTGGGGTGACCCCTTTACCACCAATTCCTCTAAACAAATAACTCCAGTTTGTTTTTGTTATTTATCATTTTGGTCATTGATTGTAATTCAGAAAAAAATCTCCGCCCAACGTGGGGCTCGAACCCACGACCCTGAGATTAAGAGTCTCATGCTCTACCGACTGAGCTAGCCGGGCAATTGATAATTAGGATCGAAATTCAACATACACACCACCAACTCTCACACAGATTGAACAGCAATATTTGAATAGGTCGCACACCAGTCCGTCAAAATCCCTCCATCTGATTGGATTCCAATGAGTGAGACAGCACATCTAATTAAGTGTCGCTGCATCGAAAATGTTTCCGCAAACTACTTTATCACATCACAATTTCGTCCCATTCTATTGAAGTATTCACATTTCCAAATAACATTCAGTGTAATTGCAAACAATTAAATTAACAGCAGTCCAACATGAATCCTTTCCAGTATTTACTTTCGTATCATAACAAATCCACTAGATCCATCTCCTTTCCTCTCACACGTCTCGATAGACAAGATTCCTGTTGGAGCCAGTCTGTCGCAAAACAGTTCCCAGGAAGCCAGATTTCTGTCCACCCACGACGTTCCATGCGGTAGCATCTAGCGTGACACTCTTCCACGAAGCGAAGGGGGCGACCTACCTGTGTCAGTTGTAGCCAATTCGATCGAGTACAGCAAAATAAACACCAAAATAATAACATCAACACTCGCACCTGACGCGGCCATTTTCATTCGCGAACCGAGAGTTTATCGTTTCTGTTTTTGTTTTTCTTATTTTTTAGCTGTTCGCCTCCCCGCTGATTTGACGTTTCGCTACACGGAGAAACATTTCTTCGCGCTCGTTGTTGATGGGTGACATTTCTGAAGGGATTATATTCTTATTAGCATGAGCGGGATAATCGGATTCATTCAATTCTCATATCGTGGATCTTTTCTAATACATTTTGTAAACAATTGAATTGTGAGATATTTAATTTAGTAATAAATGATATGTATGCAATATTTTTCTCATAAGAGATTCAACCGAACATCTAAATTGAAAGTACAGCAAATGAAACACTTTTCTCAGTGTCATTTCGTTACTTTTCCTCAAGTGTATTGTATTATTTTTTCTCATTCGCTCAACGGTAATTTTCATTTTCAAGTGCAGGTATTCCCTGAAATGCCACGAACAACGATATTGAAGATTGTTTTTTTCTCTGAACATGGTAAATGGAAAGCCATTTAGCGTATTATCGTGTTTTGACGTAGGAATACGTCTTTCATTTCTATACCGGGGTGTAAAATCAAAGTTTCGAAAACGAAAGCGTTACGCCGGAGACCGAGATTTTGAGTGTTAATAGCTCCTAAACAACTGAACGAAATGGTATGATAAACACTTCATTCGAAAGATAAAATGTCTACGCGTTCTATACTTGTTACTTTCTGATCCAAAAACTTGTTTCAATAGTCTTAAATTTGCTTTCAAAACAGGCTATTGAAAACATCAATCGGTATATAAGCGAGCGCCGCTCGGAAATCCACTCAGTTCTAATTGAACAGCGATTGGAGCATGTTGTCGCTGTTGTGGTGAAGCTCTTCATTTATCATGAAAGTGCGGATGAATGGTGTCACCAAGAGCCTGTTTGTGCACCTTAGGTCAGAAGGGAATCCATCAGGAGGAGAGTGATGCCACAAACGGTTCCCCGGGAAGATCTCGAAGCTGCCGCTACACACACACACACATACACGTGCGGAATTCTTTCCGTTTGGATGCCATTCAGCATCGAAAAAGATCCGAAAAATAATCTGCCAGTTCCTCTGGGAATTTAAAAATACATTCATGTGAAAGAATTTATTTGAATGTTTTCTATCCATGTAACACTATGACCAAATATGTTTCAATCAAGTGCTATTAACAGATGGTTATCGAGTTAGCATTAACCACTGGTGGGCTTCCAGTATCGAGGAAAATGTGGAAATATTCAATCGTTACTGAAAATAATCAGCCATTTCCTCTGGGAATTTATAATTACATTCATGTGAAAGAGTTTATTTTAATGTTTTCTATCCATGTAACACTGTGACCAAATACATTTGGTTTTGTGATTTTTCAATCAATCGCAATTAACAGGATAGCCTCTGAAGATTATTCTTCCCTATCAGTAGGATATTTCAGTATCCAATATTGGATGCATAAAACCTTGTGCCTCCAACGTAACGCACTCGTTTTCGAAGTTCTCCAAATATTCATTCATTCAGAATGAATTCAGATTTAACTTCAAACAAATGATCTCTAAATCAACGATAGTCCTACGTCACCCTTGCGGTTATACCATAGATATACCCACTTCCTGTTTTTAGAACTCATTGTAATAAATATTACAAAAACACATGAAAAGTGGTGTTCATAATATGCATTATGTTGGTTAGAGTAAAGATGTATGATTTATCGAACAAAACAAAAAATAATTTAATAAATCAATTTTTATATTCGTTTGAGTTCGATTGTGAAGATATATATGAAAATTGTCTGACAACCATTGCTTGCGTTCACTCGCGGCAAAACACTCCACGAACAGTTTCGCCGCATCGCACCGCGTTTTGTCAGGTTCGGGCACTTTGCATTTGATTTCCGCATTCGTAAACGAAAGAACTTTCCTGCAAACGAGCCAGCGCCCCCGCCTGCATCGCATCACGTTCATCACAAAATTGTGATGTGATTGTCCTCGGCTGTTGTCCCAGCCGGATTCGATGCGAACACCATCTTTCCAGTGCTATTATCGCCTATCGCACTCAACAATCTGCCTCAGTTTTATTTCTTGGTTCATGGTTCCTCCTCCATACACCGTTAACCTGTACTCCGTCGAAAATTGTTCTGAGCATTCGTCGTTTAAAAACACCAATAGCTCGTGAACTCATGCTCTTGCATGTCCCGTAGAGGACTACTAGTCTTATGAGGGATTTGTACTTGGTACACTTCGTATAGGGTTGGAGTTCGTTGGACGTTAGGGATTTGTGAAGCTCATAGTACGACTTCCGTTGACTATGTTTCTTCAAACATTACGGCAAACTCGTCAGCCACCTCGATACTCTGTATGCTACCGTCGCATGCACTCTTTCCATTATATCCACATCGCTGGCGAAATGTATAAACTGAGTGGATTTGTAAAAATATCTTTGCCCTGCATGGTGATACACGCTTTCCGCATAACACTTTCCAGCACCACGTTGAATAGCAGACAAAATAGTCCGTCATCTTGTCAATGTTCCATATGAATCTGAATCGACCCCAACGGATCATAGATCCACACATTATTCATAGTTGCCTAATTAAGTCTGGTCCGTTTCCGGGGAAAGACATGCTCGTCTACGATTCTGCATAGCTGTCAACCAATTATTATAACATTGAACTCCACGAAAAAAAAAACTTAATACGGCATTTCTGAAGGATATATTGCGGTAACCGAGATTACCTGATAACTTTCCACAAATATATTCTATTGGCAATAAGCGTCTAATAAAAGGATCTGGGATAGAATTTCGTGGGAGCAGTCCACTTTTTATAGATGGGACAACTGAATAACTTATTCCTGGACTCCTTCGGCCATGCCTCATAGCCGGTTTGAAGTTCTTTTGCTAGTTTGTTAGCGGTCTTCTTAGAAATCATACAGCTCGTCGTTGCTCACAAAACTGTTAAAATCCTCTCATTCCTCGAGAACAATATAGTTGTTCCATTTTTCCATATTTCATTTCTCACAAGAGACGTTTTCTGTACCGAAAAAGACAGTTTGTTCCCTTGTCCTTGCTGTTCATCCGCGTTGACGGCGACTGTGGCAGGTGTTCTGATTTGTTTTTTCAATTTTTGAGCACTAATTTGATACGAAAAAGTTAATTTTCATTCATAATTTCTATTTGAAAGGTATTCATTCTGCCTGAAAACCCATTATTATCTTTGACGTTTCGTTCATTTCGTTTTCACCGTGAAGCGTGTACGGAAATGAGGCCCAATAATTGCACTGTTTTGAAGAGGCTGAATGAGATGACTATTACAACTGAATGAAGTTGAAGAAAAAATATTTTCTGGGGATTTTAATTCAAGTATATCCACGAAAAATACCAATAACGCCCAAAACGTACACAATAGTAATATTTCAGAGAAGTTCAACTTTCGGTCTGTGACACCGTACGCGAATATACGAGTTATTATTTGCGCGCGAGTACAGGACAGTAAAGTGTTCGACTGGAGATTTCCAGTCTTGAAATACCAATTTTTGACGTAGAACTACGTCTTTCATTAAGGGTGCCAAATCAGAAAACAGGTCACATTTTTATGAAATAAAGTTAACGTTAAAAATTATTTTTGCCGCGAGCGTTTCCATCTTCCCATATATTTGTTCTGTCCATTTGTGTGCTTTCCCGAACAGAGCTGTCTATAACGAGCAACTTATCGACGACCAACGGAGGGGAAATTGTAGGATTCAAAGTCTCCGTGAACAAAGGAAAAGTAGAAAAATGAAGGGGAATACTTGCCTAGAGTATAAACAGTGGATCTCGCTGAGGCAAACTTTCATTCGGCATCGGACTGTTGAGCAATCCAGTTCACTTTGCTTTCGCTGCGCTTCGATCTAAGATTGGACCCCACCAGTGGAAACCCAACTTAGATATCGTCGTTTGGTTTTTCTGTTCGTTTTTCGCGTTATTCGTATCGTGTGTTTTTCTTTCCGCGTCATAAATTGGACGCTTCGCGTAGTGTGTGATGAGCAAGAAGAAGAGGAAGGCAGGCTCGAGCCCTGCAAAAAACGAACGCATTGCCAGGAGCAATGAAATTTCGAGGCAAGCGTCATCTAATGATGCACGCGATGTTGGTGCAGTGAAAAGCGCTCGCACTGAACCGAGCCTTCGCGAGCTACCGCATCGAACAACAGCGAAGTAGGCGATTTCGGCGCGTCGGTCGAAAATGTAAACGCCGTTACCCAGGCAACAAACAAAATCAAGCTCCCCCCGCTGGTGGTAAAGGTGGTCGCTCTTGACAAACTCATCAGCGAATTCCCATCGATGGGTATTACAACAGAGTACAAGCTGTGTAGCATAGTTCAGTCTTTTTCCAAGCAGTTAACATTTTGTTTTCCGTCATCATAAGGGCTTCGTTGGTGCCTTTGAGAATGCATTAATGCATTAAACTGACGTTATGGCGAAGCAGGCGTTAAGGTTGTGCGTCAAAAAAAGTATTTCGGGAATACCTAGAGTCTTGAATGTCTTCCTGGAATGTCATAAGTTATTTGGGTTCGCGTGCCAGTCGCTAAACTGCCTTCAACTAGGATTGCATTTGCGCTAATATTGATCATAATGAAGCATTGCTACTGTTTTCGAGGTTGTTTTTAACATAAAGAGATTATTTCGTTTGTTTAGTCACCAATAAAGTAAAAGTCGTTCTGGAATTTTGTATGTGATTAGGTTTCGTCAGTAACAAAACTTCCTCCACTAAGTGTGACAGCTGCGCTTCTCTCGAGCATGAGAAAGTAATGCAAATTTCTTCGAGGCCAGTAATTTTAACAGAAGCGTTTCTTTTGAGAATAGCGCAAAATGATGAGAAGTGTTTATATTCCTAGTAGTTTCAAGCCACCAATGTATGGCTCTGTGTGCATACTATGGCGAACGCTTGTTTGGCGCTTGGTTTACGTTGTACGAACGATGCCTAGAGGTGCGATTCCTTTGTGGTAATACTTAATAACATGTAGATTGATATTTGATACTTGCAAGTGTTGTCATTGTTGTTGTTTCTCATCTGATGTTGCACTTTATTTAAAACCATTATTGTGTAACAATAATGGAAGCCTAAGAAATAATTCTCATTTTTTAACGTAGAACTACTTCTTTCAGTAATGGTGCCTTAAGGGGATTCCCGGAATAAAGGCCCATTTATACGTTGCTAGTAGCTGACTTCACAACGAGCAGCTACTGACCCGGTGAACTCGCTTGACAAATGGTTGACTCGCCTTGTCCGTTCACACAATGTGAGCTGCTGACAAGAAACTAGATACTAAGTACGGGTTTACCAGAGATGCCAGACGATTTTTCAAATGTCCATCAAATAGTCAGAAACAGCAATCAGGTCCGAATTTGACAGATGATTGATCCGAAATCAACTTATTTATTGGCTGTTTTCGGCTTAGGTTTTCAGTTGAATTTATCATTACACAATTTTAAATTTTATCGCGAGACACACGCTGGCCGTGTTTACAAATACTTTGTGCTGAATTTCTTTGAACTGAGGGTACTATCCGAAAAAAGCAGAAAGAAAAAAGGATTCGGGCCAGGAATTGGATGCAAAGAAAAGGAGTAACAAATACAATACTGGAGTAACTCCACGATGATGATCCCCGAGAGTACAGAGCAGTGTTGGAAATAACACCTGAAAAAGTGAAAAAACTGTTGGATTTAATTGCTCCACAAATACAACGCCAATATACACTCATGAGTGAAACTAGAAATGATGTGCCTTTCTTCTGGAATATGGAATATATATCAGATTATTGTCGCTATTTTTTAGAACCTCGAAAGCATCCATAGCTTAATTAATTCCGAAAGTATGTGGTGCTACAAATGGCAGTCTAAAAGATTTTTCAAAATTTGATTTACTTCGCGTTGACAGCAGCTTCGTGTACCAATTTGTGAAATGAAAATGATAGTAGATTCGCCGGAGGAATAAATACGTCTCAAAAACTAAAATAATGAATGAAAATATACTTTTTTTCAAATCGAATATGTATTCTGTTTCTTAGAACAATACTTTTTTTTGCAAGTTGTGAGTGAATTTTGAATGAAAATTGTGCCCGATGATGATTTTATATTTAGATTCCCAATAAAACTGTCTCAATAAGAAAACGTGCCCCGCCAGTGTGCCAAACAAAATAACAACGATTCCGTTTAGAAACTATTAGGGTTTTATTTGTTTTTCCAATATTTTTCAAGTCTATAAATATCTTCGCATATTTTCAAATATCTTAAAAATAGAGACATTTGTTTACATTTGGCATCCCTGATTCGAACGCTAAATTCTGTTTTTTGACGTTTTGAGGGATGCGAGTGCGAGTAAATTCAAAAAACTTTGAAGTAGCTCGCACGCCGGATTACACATGACACTAACTGGCATGATGTGTTCACATGGTGCGAGTAGCTGCACTGCAGTAACTGACCAGACCGACTCGTATGCTTACTCGCACCGTCTGAACCCGGCTTAAAGCGCAGGAGAAAACGACTGCAACAGAAACCACCACTCAAGTGTAGTAGGCTATGAATATTGTGGCGCGAAATTGTATTTCAAAACAAGAATTAACCGGGCAAACGTAACGCCCCAGGCAAACGTAACGCCCCGGGCAGACGTATACCGTCCGACGCTCGCTAGAGCTCGGTCGGGCATTGCTAAAGGATCGTATCCTATGTTTCAAACTAACCGGGCAATCAGTGGATCCCAGGTTTGCGTGCGAGACACCGCCGCTTCCGACGGCGGGTCGGCGGTGTACTCGGATCACGTCATCTTAGCGGCTTGGGCCGCCTCGATTCCTTATCCTCGCCAAATGGGGACTTCGTCCCCATTACATTGTCCTCAGAATAAGTTTCGAAAAACGAGAACAAGAGAATATATTTATAATAGAAATGTGAGGCATTTATACACATGATGTTTTTCCCGCGCCAAATATTTCTAGCCTACTACACTTTTTCTAAGTGGTTGTTTCTGTTGCAGTTGTTTACTGTGGCGATTTATTTCGGTCACGCCTTAAGGCCCATTTATACGTTGCTAGTAGCTGACTTGACAATGAGCAGCTACTGACCCGGTGGACTCGCTTGACAATTGGTTGACTCGCCTTGTCCGTTCACACAGTGTGAGCTGCTGGCGAGAAACTAGATACTACGGCACGGGTTTACCAGGGATGCCAGGCGACTTTTCAAATGTCCATCAAATAGTCAGAAACAGCAATCAGGTCCGAATTTGTCAAATGATTGGTCCAAAATCGACTTCTTTATTGGCAGTTTTCATCTTAGGTTTTCAGTTGAATGTATCATCACACAATTTTATAGCAAAACAAACGCTGATCGTGTTTAAAAATACATACTTTGTGCTGAATTTCTTTGAACTGAAGGTACTATCCGAAAAAGCAGAAAGAGAAAAGGATTCGGGCCAGGAATTAGATGCAAAGAAAAGGAGCAACAAATACAATATTGAAGGAACTCTACGATGAGGATCCCCGAGATTACAGAGCAGTGTTGATAATAACACCTGAACAAGTGAAAAAACTGTTGGATTTAATTGCTCCACGAATACAACGCCAAGATACAGTCATGAGGGATGCTGTACCTGCAAGAGTTAAATTAGAAATGACATTGATGTGCCTTTGTTTTGGAATATCGTTGGGATTGTTGTCGATATTTTTTAGAATCTCGAAAACATCCATAGCTCAGATAATTCCGAAAGGATGTGATGTTATAAATGGTAGTCTAAAAGATTTTTTTTTTTAATTTTATTTATTTTGTGAAATGAAAATGATAGTCGATTTGCAGGTGCAATAAATACGCTTCAAAAATTTTAATAATGAATGAAAATGTACTTTTTTAAATCGAATATGTATTCTGTTTCTTAGAACAATACTTTTTTTTGTAAGTTGTGATCTGATAATGATTCTATATTAGAGATTCTCAAGAAAACTATCTCAAAAAGAAAGCGTGCCCCGCCAGCGTGCAAAACGAAATAACAATTATTTCGTTTAGAAACTATGAGGGTTTTATTTGTTTTTCCAATAATTTTCAAGTCTATAAATATCTTCACATATTTTCAAATATCTTAAAAATAGAGACATTTCATTACATTTGGCATCACTGATTCGAACGCTAAATTCTGTTTTTGACGTTGTGAAGCATGCAAGTGCGAGTAAATTCAAAAAACTTTGAAGTAGCTCGCACGCCGGATCACACATGACAATAACTGGCATGATGTGTTCACACGGTGTGAGTAGCTGCACTGCAGTAACTGACTAGACCGACTCGTATGCTTACTCGCACCGTCTGAACCCGGCTTTAGGGGAGTATTCTAGTCTAGAAAATTGAAAAAATGCAATTTTTTTTCATATTTCTGTAGTTTAGGCATTCAAGAATATACCATAGAAAGGACTTATCGAAAATTCTGTTATTTACCGAGGTAAGGAAATTTTGGTGATGCGGTATCTATCCTGGTACGGCCAAAACAATGAACTTCAAACGCGTTTTTCTCGAAACTAGTTTTTTCAAACTGGTGTACACGATATCTCAAGTTCTACTGAACCGACTCGTGTCAAATTTATATGGATACAATCTGCGGCCATTTCTCTATCCCATGAACCTCTAAAAAATAATACTTTTAAGTTTTACTATTTAAAAAAAATCGGGAAGCGTTAAAAAAACTTTTTAAATCACATTTTGTTTTTCAAACGGCCGCCATTTAGCCAAAAAAGATGTTTTTTACTTGTCCGAGGTTCATGCGATAGCGAGATCTTAACTGATTCAGAATTTGTTCGATTTTTTATTGTTTCAGAAAATCAGAATGGCTGGAATCGTGTACGCCATGGCACAATTTTTTTGACGTAGGACTACGTCTAACCGGAAGATATAGGGGGTAAAATGGAAATCTAGGCACTGAACAAGTAGGAAAAAATGCAAGATTTGGAACGCTTATAACTCGAGCATTTCTCAATAGATCGCAAAGGTTTTTGCATCAATTGATAGGAAATATATCTACGCATCTATCATAACGAATAACATTTCATTTTTCTTGAGATAAATAATTGAATAATTGTGAAATATTAAGCATTGTCAAAATGCACTATGTGCCTATTTTTGATTGGTCCATTTTGTGCTCCTCAAATCGTACCGACAAAAACGGGCAACCAGAGCAGCAGCGAAATAGAATAAAGCACGATTGGAAAGGAAAAAGAAAACAATGAACGAAACATTGGTCGCAGTCTCACACATGCGTAATTCTCGAGCCTGCCAGTCAGCTTAAAAATCCCCGCTCCGCTGCCGTAACGATCATTCTCATTCAAACCGTACACCACATCGGTTCGCATCACAACACATCAACAAACCAACCCAAGCAGCCATGTCTGGACATGGTAAAGGAGGAAAAGTGAAGGGAAAGGCAAAATCCCGCTCGAACCGTGTTGATCTGGAGTTCCCCGCAAGGGTAGCTAGGCCGAGCGCGTTAGTACCAGTGCACCAGTCCACCTAGCCGGCATTATATAGTTTCGGCCGCCGAAGTGATCGAGTTAGCTGGTAAAGCTGCTCGCGACGATAAGAAAACCCACATTCGGTTCTGTGGACATCAAGACAACAGGCAGTTGCAGCGAGTGGCGAGTGGCAAACGCAATCGCAAAACGGCATCAGGTAGCAGAAGAAAAAAGTTTGTCCTTTATACACACTGCTTTGGTGGCAAATCCAGAACAAGGCGGCATCGGGGGCGTTCGAAATGGTTTTTTTTCAAAACCACGAGTACTAAATTTTCTAAATTGGAACCATTCCATAAAACAAGGCGCTTTTCAGAGCCATTAAACCTTCCAAAAAAGAGTTTAGGAAATACAGTTCAATGCTTTCTAAAACAATATCCAAAATAATAATAAAACACAAATTGATTTTTTCATAATTTGTTTGCCAGGATATGATGAGTATGTGAATTTGGCAGTTGTTCTGAGGTTATTGATTTTCACCAATTCTTAAATTGCTTCTAGATTGAAAGTACAGTAATTTACACTTATCTCGACATTTAGCTAATTGAACGGACCAGTAATGCAACATATTTAGTTGGACATTTTTGTAAACATAGAGTTCGGGGTCCAAATTATGACCCCACATTGAAGGTCGACACTGTACCACTGTCATCGCAAATGTTCAATTACAGGTTAAAATTACCTCCAATCCGATACTGAGTGGTGGTAATGCGACGTGCCATTGAATGTAATTTACTGTAAAATATGTCACAAGCTGGATGGGAAGAAATTTTCCAACTGTGAAAGCTGTGGCGAGTGGCAAACGCAATAGCTAAACAAGGTTTAACCGAACAAGATGGGAATATCGAGTGATAACAAAAACACAACACCAAAGGTTCTTTTCAGAAACATCAACATATTCATGAAGAGTAAACAGTAAACAAATCCATTTTGACGTAGGACTACGTCTTTCATTTCAATACCGGGGTGTAAAATCAAAGTTTCGAAAACGAAAGCGTTACGCCGGAGACCGAGATTTTGAGCATTATTAGCTCCTAAACAACTGAACGAAATGGTATGATGAACACTTCATTCGAAAGATAAAATGTCTACGCGTTATATATTTGTTACCTTTTGATTCAAAAACTTGTTTCAATAGTCTTAAAATTGATTTAAAAACAGGCTATTGAAATCACCAATCGGTATATAAGCGAGCGCCACTCAGAAATCCACTCAGTTCTAATTGAACAGCGATTGGAGCATGTTGTCGCTGTTGTGGTGAAGCTCTTCGTTTATCATGAAAGCGCGAATGAACGGTGTCACCAAGAGCCTGTTTGTGCACCTTAGGGCAGAAGGGAATCCATCAGGAGGAGAGTGATTCCGCAAATGGTTCCCCGGGAAGAGATCGGAGCTGCCGCCACACACACACATACACGCGCGGAACTCTTCGTTTGGATACCATTCAGCATCGAGAAAATTCCGGAAAGATTCAATCGTTGCTGAAAAATAATCTGCCAGTTCCCCTGGGAACTGAAAAATACATTCATGCAAAAGAGTTCATTTTAATGTTTTTTATCCATGTAACACTGCGACCAAATATTTTTCAATTAAGTGCCATTAACAGGTAGTTATCGAGTTAGCATTAACCACTGGTGGGCTTCGAGTATCGAGGAAAATCGGGAAAAATCTAATCGTTGCTGAAAAATAATCTGCCAGTTCCCCTGGGAATTGAAAAATACATTGATGCGAAAAAGTTTATTCTAATGTTTTCTATCCATATGACACTGCAACCAAATACATTTGGTTTTGTGATTTTTCAATCAAATGCAATCAGCAGGAAAGCTTCTGAACATTATTCTTCCCCATCAGTAGGATATGTTCGTTTCCAATATTGCGCGCGCAACGGAAAATGTTTCACATCGCGATAAACATAATTCTCAATCGATTATTGCTCAGTCGCTGAAAGTTTCAAACTCAGAGAGCTCATTCGCCTCTAGTTTGCCTTTCAAACTACCATCGTAAACCACACCTTCTTTCTATTCAATCACGGACAAAAAGCATACTTAAGCAATATTCTGAAACGCATTCATTTTTCGTGATTACATCGACAAGACATCATCGTTAATGAACGAGTTGAACGAGCTGGACGAGCTTGATGGTGAGGGATCAAGGGATTCATTACCTGGCCTGACCTAACCTGAAACGCATTCAGTTTGTTTGGGACTGTGAAGGAGCGCAGAAAAGCCGATCCATCAGAAAGAGAAGAGAAGACGACCGAGAGAATACCAGGTTTCGCTTGAGGCATCGGAGCAATTGCCATACACACACACACACGCATACACGCGCGCAACTCTTTACGTTTGCTGGTTATCGAGAAGAATCCGGAAAGAAGTGATCGTTGCTGCAAAATAATCTGCCAGTTCCCCTTGGAATTGAAAATTACATTCAAGCGAAAGAGTTTATTTTAACGTTTTCTATCCATATAATACTGCGACCAAATACAATTGGTTTTGTGATTTTTCAATCAAGTGCAATTGACAGGTGGTTATCGAGTTAGCATTAACCACTGGTGGTGGACTTCGAGAAGAGTCCGGAAAGATATCGCTTCTGCAAAATAATCTGCCAGTTCCCCTTGGCATTGAAAATAACATGCAAGCGAAAGAGTTTATTTTAATGTTTTTTATGTTTTTCTGCGACCAAATACATTTGGTTCTGTTATTTTTCAATCAAGTGCAATTAGCAGGAAAGCTTCTGAAGATTATTCTCCCCATCAGTAGGATATTTTCATATCCAATATTGGATGCATAAAACCTTGTACCTCCAACGTAACGCTCCCGTTTTCGAAGTCCCCCAAATATTCATTTATTCTTTCATTCAGAATGGATTCAGATTCAACTTCAAACAAATGATCACTAAATCAACGATAGTCCTACGTCACCATTGCGGTTATACCATAGATATAACCCACTTCCTGTTTAACCCTCAGCTCATAAATATTCTCTTTGTGAATATTTTTTCTTCGTACATTTTTGTTTTTTTTTAGTTTTCCAAATTGGCCTGAAGGCTAGGAGCGAATGAACTGATTCAATTAATTATTCAAGTCTTAGGCTTGCTCCAGCTCTGCAGTCTTTGTCACAGCTATTTTGCTTGGTACCAAAGAAGAATGGACATCGAGAAATCGCACGCAGCGATGCAGTGATATTCGGTGGACGCACCACGTCGATTTTCATGCCGTCTGGTATCAAGTGCTTCTGTATTTTTTGCATCACATCATTCTGCGTCAGTAATGCAGTATGAGATTAAAATTTCAAAAACGAGAGCGTTACGTTTGAGGTGCAAGAATTTAACTGTTAATACCTCTTTGCTGGATTAGAGAAATAGTATTGATGTTTGTTACTTATTGACCCAACTTTTCCAGAGCCTCAAAAACTGTTTTGACTATTGAAATCACGAAAATGTATAAATATTGGTGAAATCACAAAAATATATAAAAATACTTGAAAGTTAATCGAAGTCAAGATTCGTCAGCCGGCTGTTCGGATTCCTTGGTGTAGTGATATCTGCTTATTTATTTAAATGTTGTCTCTTGCCTTAGAAAACAAAGCCACATTGGAAAACTGAACTAAACACATGGCCATGAGAGAGGCCATCACTGATACCATTTCAATGGAATGTTGCTCAGGCAAATGTTCTGAAAATGGAGATACACATGACATGTTTATAAGTAATGACGAAGCCCTTTTTAGCATTCTATGTATTTTTGCAAACCAGAATTGATCCCTTTGCATATTTCTTTCGGATAGCTGAAAAGTGATTAAAAAAATGATTCGAATATTATCAGGAACGAAAGGTACTCTTCGTGGATGCAAATTTAGTATTTTATTCAAATGTTATAATTTTTCATATGGTTGAAAGTGTTAACACAGAATCCTGTGTTCGCTAGTATAAATATCCAAGTGATTATTAGCAATTGGAAATCCCAATTTTCGATGCTATTCTGAATTGTTTTTTTTTAATATAACTTTTATCTTACAATACATTACTAGAAAAGAAACATCTTCAATAAATGTCACCTGTACCAGCATCGAATAAATAAATAGCTTCTTCTTCTTGAATGGCGTTAACGTTCCCTTGTGGAACTTTTGCCGTCTCAACGTATGCATTAACTAGCGTCATTTATTAATACTTGGTCGAGATTTCTTAAGCCAAATAACACGCCTTGAATGTATTCCGAGGGGCAAGCTCTTGAATACGCATGACCACAGTGCAAGTCGAAGGAAATTTCATTGACGAAAAATCCCCCGGCCAGAACGGGAATCGAACCCGAACACCCGGCATGATAATGTGAGACGCTAACCACTCGGCCACGGGTGCACTAAATATAAATAGCTGCTGAACATAAATATATGTTCCGAAAACACATAAAGTATGAATGAAAGTTTAAAACGTTTTAAAAAGGTCAAAATGAATAAAAAAAATGCACTGGTGAAATGAACATTTACATTGTTGATTGAATGAAACTTCAGCCAGTCAAATGATCTTCCTTTATATGAAAGCACGTAATTTGCTTATCATCCAATACTAAAAAGGATTACTTTCAGCCCTGGCTGGATGACTTTCAGCCAGGATTACTTTACAATAACGATTAAATAGTATTTATAGACAGTGCTGACAGCTACTTGAATAAATTATACGGCATTTACATTTATAGGTCAACTTTTTGAGTAATCGCTAGAAACGAAACTACGAGACACAGAAAGCTGTCGTTTTAGTAAAATATTAAATTATGTTGATTGGATTATTAGTACTTCAAAACACACTTCGCATAACATATTATGCTTCATTCTGATGCATGGCACGCGGTCTTCCTTCTATCATATTGTTCTGTTAAATAGTTAGGATGTTACTCATAGCCTGTTTTTGCTTTTTGTGTAAATTTGGCTCTCAATTTCTGATAATGCCTAGGTGCCTAAAACACCAGTGTTTTTGAAAATATGGTTCAGTTCGTTCTATCAAATGCCTTTTATCACGTTCCACGTTCCCCGTGTGACAAAACGTGTCCGGACGGCCGACAAACGCACAGCTAAAATTCCGACGGTAAAGTGCCCTACATTTAGGGCACGAAATACTAGCAAAGACATGACGGCTCGCCATATTCTTCCGGTGGTTCGATTTTAAAGCCATGTGTTTCCAGGGCTTGCAGCTCCAGCCGGGATCGGTTCGATTCGACCAATGTATTGGCGATGTCCTGAAACATCTCCTCCAGCCCTTCACCCGTTTTGCAAGACGTCTTATAGGTCGCACTTATTAGGCTTTGACACTGCTCGCAGAACGACTCCATATCGGCTTCGGTTACTTCTGGATCGCCGGTCTGCTCGAGATCAACTTTATTGCCAACGAGGAAGATTTTTGCGTTCTCTGCATATGTAACCACATCCAGCATGTGCTGTGAAAGGGAATGGAACGATGCGGGATTGTCCAAAGCGAACACCAGCAGAGCTGCTTCGGCGAACTTGTAGTAGCTCGATGTAACGGATGCAACACGCTCCATGCCACCGGTGTCCCAGAGTTGAAGCTGGAACAATAAATCACTTAAAACATGCTATTATTTTTATTTTTTGTATACTAGCTTACCTTAATGTTCCGCTCTCCAACGGTGAAGTTGCGATCGAAGTGATCCAATCCCAACGTTGACTTCCGGTCTGTGGCCGTCACGAATGTGTTGGTTGCGAACCGTCGGAAAATAGAGCTCTTCCCCACCCCATACTCCCCGCAAAGAATTATTTTTTGCTCCGGAATACGCACCGAGGCCATCATTTGCACTCTAATCTATATATTTCAGGAATATATTCCCTGTTTCGCTGATTAACAGTTTTAGCAATAAATACCGATTACTTGAAATCCAATTATTTTAATCCTTTTCACTTCAGACGAAAGTAGTCATCTATTTTTTTCGCGGCTGCCGAGCACTGATTCAATTAATCGTCTATCAACCAGGAGTCTAATAAATTTGACAGTTTTTTATTTTGGTTCGCTTAATCCAATGACAGGGTGCAATTTAGGATCGAACAAGAAGTTAAATACACTGTTAATGGGATTTGTTTGTACGAATCTCTAAAGAAAAAGAAAATTTTCGAAATACTTTATTAAACTAATCTTGATATTTTATGATATTTTAATAGTTTAAATTACATTATTAGCATCGCTACCAGATTCCAGTTTCCCGTAATTTTTTTTTAGTATGGGATCTGCCCTCTGTCGAAAATATATCCGATAAATATCAGTTTGCGAGCAAAAGTAGTCTCAAGCTAAAATGTGACTCAGAGATCAATAAGAAAAAGATGTTGTGCAATGATTTTGAAAGTAGCGGGATAGATAGCACCTGCTACCAATCCAATCAGTCATAACCGATTGCTCCGTGCCGGGAGGTTACGAAAGCTGAAGAATGGTTCAAGAAGATGCAGGAGAAAATGTTAAGTTATAAATGTGATGAACTCCATACCATTCAGTTTTATATTCATTGGTCTCTGTTTTCTATTCTTACAGCAAAAGTAGCGTATTATGGACAGGGTTTCGATGGCCCACAAACAGCGGTAGAACATTCTATCCAACATATGGTCAGCCTATCTTGGACAAAATAAAATCTCATCCCCAAATGCTTCATATATTGATTGTAATCTCGATAAGGGATTTGTATTTAATATTTGGCAACAATGAGCTTGTCAATTTTCTTATACGTAAAACAAGGGTTTTCCACGTACATATAACTCATCATCACGGGAGAACGACTGATCAGATATGCGTCTTCTGTATATCATTGAGTTTATTTTCACCCAAATTAGAATGATAGAATACTTTGGAGAATATTTGAGATGAATAGAACAATACCAAAAAATTGACTAAGCATACCTCATATATAAAACAAGGTTTTTTCAAGGATATTTGCGTGTAGTATGTTTTGCAGTAAAAATCATCAATCAGATCAATTTTACAGATCTGAAAGATTGAATTATTGTTATTGCATTGCGATAGGATTGTTTTATTTATTTCCAGACCCCAGACCCACTCATACATGATCTTTTTGAGCAGGTATCTGAGCGCGGTTATTGAAATAGGACTATTTTCAATTAATTTATATGTATCAACAGTGGTCCAGATAGCAAAGGCACAACAGAGAAACACACATGTTGCAGAAGAAGTATCATTATCATCCATAAAATTGTTGCAATAAATATGTGTGGGTCCATTAAATACAGTGCTGATTTAAGACAATTTCTTAGTGCTTACTGGTTACCTGAGTATAATAAATTTAAAAAAATCTCTTCGTTTTTACTTCGTTTTGAAACACCCCCCACCTTCGCGTTCACACAAATAAGGATACACTTTTCAGCGGAAATAGAGCCTTTGGAATTTAAATTAAAGATAAACAGCCGCCTATTTTGGGTTTGCTCTTTTCTCACCAAAGTTATTTTGATTGAATCCCTCTTTATGCCTTCTTCACCCTCATTTATATTCATATATTTGATGAAGGTCGTATATTTCAAATGAAAGTGAAGCCGGTTTTGAATGTGCAAAACTTTGCACGTTTTCTTACTATGAGCAAGTTCATGGGTCCAATCGCAGAATTGATCATTGATTGATATTCTAATCGACCCCGTTGAATTTACCTTCTACTATAAAATTCCTAGTATTTCTAACAAAACTCATCATTATAATGGACCCTATTATAGAAATCGAGGCGATAAGAATTTTGCTCGTTAGCTCTATTTTACTATTATAAAAATCGAGCAATTCGATAGCACCGAGCGAGTGATAACTATCGATGCAAGTGTCAGAACTTTTCGAGTTGTTTGGTTCACTTGTTGCATATCTTCAGAGCATTATTTCGGGAAACATTTCAGAAACGCTTCAATATATGCAATTTGCAACACATGTTCGTTTGTTTTGATCAGCATTTGTTTTACGGTGCTGCCAGAATAGTCTATACATGGTAAGGGTTCAATCCAGCATTATTTATATTAATCATGTTATAACTTACAATGCAGAATTTACTTCCAGTGCATAATTCAGCGCATAAATGAGTGGTGGAAGAAAAAAAAACAAATCACCACCAGTTTGAGCGGCTCCTTGAAACAATGGAAGCGAACGTAGACATTACTCGAGATCTTTGTGAAGGCAGTTCTAATATAATCCCGGTGTAGGAAAAGTTGGAGGAATCCAGAGAGGAACTTAATGCACTGAGACCACCAATGCATCTAGGTTCAGAATGGCAAAAAGTAAGTATTTCTTTTACGATATACATAACTTTCATAAGTAAATTTTATCATACTCTTTGAATTTCTTTCAACCGAATTTCCTACCTAAAAATTGCTTACTTCTACTAGCATACATTAGTATGTTATTTTTGGCAGCATTTTTCTTTTTTATTGCTATACTATGCCAAACTATACCACTTTCACTACAATAGATCAAACTAATGGTCGGAGTGGTATGATGCTCTATACCGTATGCTAAAGCTATCCTGCAAAACAATAATGATTTTATTCAAATTACAGATTTGGATTGACATGAGTGGAAAGGTAAAGAAAACACTAGCACACAACAAGCGAGAATTTAGAGCAACAGGTGGTGGCCCCAATACAATAAAGCTATCGACGCTAAAAGAGAATTACATGTTACATTACATGAATAACAAAAATTGTTTTGCTAAAAGAAAAGTGAAATTCGTGCATGACTCTTCACGGAATTCCATAGATTTTCTAATAATTATATTTTTTGTACAGCAAATTGTTCCACGCTGTCGTTTTTATTACACATGCATGCGTGCCTTACGCCTATAAAGCTTTATTCTTTGAGGGAATATCAATTTACTCCAAAACATAACCATATTAACACTTTTGGAAATACATTTTCATAGCAGATGCCTCAAAAAAAGATTTGGCATCCTTTTTATAGTGCTTCATGAAACATTTCAAACTTGTTTCAAAATATTTCATCACAACCGCTGACTTTCGAGCTTGCTAACGAATCGAGCAGTTTTCCTCGATTTCTATAATTCCAGATTTTACTCGGTGTGATAGTGATAGTGATTGTATCGAATCCTCGATTCGATTTCTATAATAGGGCCCAATATCAGATTATTTTCAGACACAATTCTCGTTCAAGATTTTTCACTTTCACTTATCACTATGTAATTATAGAACATATGGGAATTTAATTTTCCGAGTTTTCCCTTTTTCCTTCAGAGTTTTCCGAAAATTTTTGGTTGAAATATGTGTAATATTTTTATGGGACCTCCTCTCCGTTCCAGAGGAGGGAGGAGTGTCAAACCATCATAGAAACATTTCTCATACCCAAAAACCCTCACATCCCAAATTGTGCTTGATTAGTTCTCGAGTCGTGCAGAAGTTTGTGTTTTGTTTGTATGGCAGCCTCCCCTTAGAGAGGAGGGAGGAGAAGTAAATTCACCATAGGAACTTTTCGTGTCCCGTAAAACCTTCACATGCCAAATTTTTCTCCATTTGCTTGATTAGTTTTCGAGTTATGCTGAAATTTGTGTTTAATTAGTATGGCAGTCCCCCCTTAGAGAGTGGGGAGGGGTTTCAAACTATCACGAAAACCTTCCCGGCTCCAAAAATCCCTATATACCAATTTTCATGTTGATCGGTTCAGTAGTTTCCGAGTCCATAAGAATGAGACAGATAGACAGAAATCCATTTATATGTATATATATATATATATATATATATATATATATATATATATATATATATATATATATATATATATATATATATATATATATATATATATATATAAAGAACATATTACATCATATTGAAATGTCAATGAAATGCTGATGCACTCGAAATTTGATTCACTGTTCAATTAAATTTCAGATAGCCGCGCGAGATAGCTGGTGGATGATAATCCAGACGACCGGAGTTCAAACCCACATCGGAGCAGTTTCCATCAAACATCAATCTGTGCCATTTTAAACATTCATATTCCACTCCCAACACAAGTCAATCAAACAATTATTATTTCTACAAACATAATTACTCATATATAAAAATGGCGATTCGTGAGGCTATAATAAACATTTCACGAAAATATTTTGCGCTATTTGTTTTTTTATGTCTGTAATAAATTGTATATAAGTATGGCAAAAGTCGTATTTGGTGCTTTGACAAATCATGAATATATTCATATTAGATCGCAATTCAATTTTAACATAATCGCTATTATAGCCGGTCAAAGTTGCATATTCATCCAAACAAATTCGGTAAGCATTTGCCATGTATGTATATGGCCTCCACTTTTGCATGCATATGCCAGTTAGGCGCATTATATGCCAACCATATTTTAGGGCATATGATGTTATATATACGCTCGTTATGCGATTTAATGTTTGCTGGGTATAGCTACTACGTCCATGCATCAATCATCATGTGATGGAGATCCCAGCCTCTCACTCCACATATGATCGTTCTGCTGTATCGGTAATTGGTGCTATTTATTAACCCAACAATGGAAGCCTCATATCAACAGTCCCGTTGTGTCCAACTGTGAACATTCGAAAAATAGGAATATTCTCACGCCGAAAAATGCGACATGTATTGTGTATCGATAGAATATGAATACTCTAACGCCTAATCGGCTAATGTGTATCGATGAGATAGGAATACTCTTACACCTAAATGTCTACTGTGTAATATACAACATGAGAAAAATATACACGATAAATTTGGCTCTGTAGCAGCTGAATTGCTAGAGGAGTCTAAGAATAAAAATAATCAGATGGGATTAAAAACAAATGGTGTCCGACTGACTTATACTATAAATATCATTCGATCAAAATTATCTAACAAATACCCTACAGGGACGCCAAAAATTAGGGGAGTTTGGTCGAGAAGTTTTGCCTCTGAATATCATTTGCTTCAATTTGATGGAAAAAATATTGACTGATAGAAGAGCTGTTGACATTCAATTGAAAAGTTTTTTCGTCATTAAGCCACAGGTGTTCCTATCGGATGGATTCATGGAATTATTCAAAAAATAGAAAATGGCGAATATATACTCGATTAAAATCAATTTTTAATGGAGCAAAAAAATCATTTAAAAACCGCGTAACTTATGACACAATACTATTCATTTTTCTGAGTGTATTCCTACTCATTTTTCTCAGCCTTTACTGTTACATCGAACGCAAAGTACCAGCCGCAAATATTTGACAAACACAACAGTCTATGCGTTTCCAGATTTCCGCCTAAACGTCAAACATCGTTTCTGTCTTTCTTTCCGTCTCTTTAGTTTTGATAAAGTAGACACATTTCGTGAAGGTGCGCTTATTTTCAATATTCTCGTATTTATTTAATATCCGGAATACAGTGGAATTTACAATGAACTTGTTAAGAAGGATTTCAGTTTAGTGTAGGATTTAGGAAGTTGGAATGATTCAGTGTTCGAGTAGCTTAATGTTCCGGCAACAATTTGTTGACGTCTGCATAACCTCGTCCGGAGAAGTTCACTTGTTTTTGTGGCCGTTTCCGATTCTAGCCGATTTGTTTTGTGACAATTGAGTAACATGTTCATTGTTATTCCGGGATTTTAGAGCCATATTCGGATGAAATGATGAGACGATAGTACTAACAGTACTTGTTTTTTTTGGTTCGATTCTAGCTAAGCCATCAAGATGGTCCAGAGATTGACACTGAGAAGACGTCTGTCTTACAACACCAAGTCTAACAAGCGACGCATGTGAGTATTGTTTATTGGTTTATGTTGGTCGAGCTCCAAACGAATGATCTGAATACGCACAATGTTTGCTACCATCGGAAAGTTTGTCGATAATTTTACGATGCTACTATTTGTGCAAGAATGAATATATCCTTTTGCCTGTTGTTTTCGGCTATCGAATATCAGCACTTCTATCGGATATGACAATGATTTCGGACTACGCGACAAATTACAACATTGAATTTGTGTTCAATAAGCACAATTTTTGCTACCATTGATTAACGTTTTATTCCTAGTGATTCAGTGCTACAAATTGTGCAATAACAATACGTTCTTTTGCCTATTGATCCTCCATTACACATGAAGATGCAATACTTCTATCGAATGTTACAGTTTTTTTTTTATTGTGCTTCTAACAAGAACTGAAAATGAAAAGCAATATTTAACCCTTGCTTAATGTTTTCCAGCGTTCGTACACCTGGTGGCCGCCTTGTTTATCTGTACGTGAAGAAGCAGCGTACCGTGCCAAAATGCGGACAATGTAAGGAGAAGCTCAGTGGAATCAAGCCATCCCGGCCAAGCGAGCGTCCGCGTATGTGCCGTCGTCTGAAGACCGTCACCCGTACCTTCGGTGGAGTTCTGTGCCATCGTTGTCTGCGCGAACGCATCATCCGCGCATTCCTGATCGACGAACAGAAGGTCGTCAAGGTGCTGAAGGCCCAACAGCTCGGTAAGCCCGTGAGCAAACCTCCGAAAATCCAGAAAGTGAAGTCACCGGTCACTGCCACAACCACCAAGAGCAGCAAAAGCAAGGCCTCTGCTTAAGGGAGAAGGAGCGAGTACATCGGTTAAGTTATAAGAACATGCTACAAAAGAACTTTAATAAAATTCAGATACATGAATAGGATCTGAAGTTTTCTGGATAAGTTTAGTTTTGTTGTCCGACAGCTCACGTTGTATCCATTTCTATGATCCTTCCAGTTGCATCGCAGGATTGGCTTACTACTGGACGATTGAAGAAGTTTCGTCAGGTTGTCGACTACCTGAAAAACCTTGAAATCCAGGGAATTCAAAAAAAGGTCAGGTAGAATAAGGGAATTTAATCGCCAATCAGGAGGAAAAATGCAATTATGGGCCCTATTATGTAAATCGAGTTGAAGAGTCTCGGCCTTATTCTGCGTGGCGTGTGAGGTGAGATGACAATTGTCACTTATGTCACGCGATTCCACCAGGCGTATGCCGTGAGAAATCTCACTTGAATGAACTCTCACTTTCGGCCTTATTCTGCGTGGCGTGTGAGGTGAGATGACAATTGTCACTTATGTCACGCGATTCCACCAGGCGTATGCCGTGAGAAATCTCACTTGAATGAACTCTCACTTTATTCCCACTCTCAAATATACGTGACGATTGTCACATGAACTGGGATTTCTAGGTGACAATCGTCGACATGTCTTGAGGTGTCGACAGTGCATGAAAACAAATGAAAAAAGGAAGAGGAATAATAAGTGTTTTTGGGTCGTATAGAATCGATAGTAATGGTATTATATGTATCAATAAATTCAATTTATCTTCAATTTTCACAGTACGAAAGACAAATTGCAAGTAGTTTGTTTTTTTTTTGTGAAAGCGGTAGTGAGTCTGTTATTCCTCAATTGGACGAATAAGCACACCGAAATTATTTTCATTTCATGAAATCTATTTATTTTCTCTAAAATATATCTATCATATGGGTCTTGTGTTTCATCTATCTATCCGCGAGTCATCGTCACCGAACTGCATATCCATTTCAGAAGCCGTGGTATATGCCCGAGCCGGAGCCAGAGCAACAATTTAACACTGAGAGTGCAGAGAGCAGCAGCAACTACGACCAAAACAAACAAAAATGCTAAACTTTACAGAATGCAATCAACTGTTTTACCAAATCTAAATCAAATACCTGCAAATTCGGCAGAATGTCCTGATACACTAACAACAGGCCAGGTTAAATCAGATCTATAGATACGGTACTGACTGCAGAAAAACAAATATCTGACCTCTCTGAGCAAAACAAATAAAATTCTGGGATGCCAGATGTTTTTTCTCAAATATATGCGATAAAAATCTGAAATATTTGTAAATATGTGCTAATGTCTGACATACTGACCAGCTTCGTTTATCATATGGAATCAATAATGTTTTGTCACTATTTTAAATAGCCTGCAGCAGGAATAAAAGGTTATGATAAAAGTTAAATGTCTACAAATTCGTGAACACATGTGCGAATGTGGCATCTCTGATCAGATTTGGCAACCAGCAGAATGAACGCCTTGTCACTTGCTGTTCATCCTCTCACATACATCAAATGAACCTCTCACGGCATCCGAAACGACTGTAGGAATAGAGTGAGGAGAGTTGCGTGATGGTGATGTGACAATTGTCATCTCACCTCACACGCCGCGTAGAATCAGGCCGTTTATTCCCGCTCTCAAATATACGTGACGATTGTCACATGAACTGGGATTTCTAGGTGACAATCGTCGACATGTCTTGAGGTGTCGACAGTGCATGAAAACAAATGAAAAATTGAAGAGGAATAATAAATGTTTTTTGGGTCGTATAGAATCGATAGTAATGGTATTATATGTATCAATAAATTCAATTTATCTTCAATTTTCACAGTACGAAAGACAAATTGCAAGTAGTTTGTTTTTTTTGTGAAAGCGGTAGTGAGTCTGTTATTCCTCAATTGGACGAATAAGCACACCGAAATTATTTTCATTTCATGAAATCTATTTTCTCTAAAATATATCTATCATATGGGTCTTGTGTTTCATCTATCTATCCGCGAGTCATCGTCACCGAACTGCATATCCATTTCAGAAGCCGTGGTATATGCCCGAGCCGGAGCCAGAGCAACAATTTAACACTGAGAGTGCAGAGAGCAGCAGCAACTACGACCAAAACAAACAAAAATGCTAAACTTTACAGGATGCAATCAACTGTTTCACCAAATCTAAATCAAATACCTGCAAATTCGGCAGAATGTCCTGATACACTAACAACAGGCCAGGTTAAATCAGATCTATAGATACGGTACTGACTGCAGCAAAACAAATATCTGACCTCTCTGAGCGAAACAAATAAAATTCTGGGATGCCAGATGTTTTTTCTCAAATATATGCGATAAAAATCTGAAATATTTGTAAATATGTGCTAATGTCTGACATACTGACCAGCTTCGTTTATCATATGGAATCAATAATGTTTTGTCACTATTTTAAATAGCCTGCAGCAGGAATAAAAGGTTGTGATAAAAGTTAAATGTCTGCAAATTCGTGAACACATGTGCGAATGTGGCATCTCTGATCAGATTTGGCAACCAGCAGAATGAACGCCTTGTCACTTGCTGTTCATCCTCTCACATACATCAAATGAACCTCTCACGGCATCCGAAACGACTGTAGGAATAGAGTGAGGAGAGTTGCGTGATGGTGATGTGACAATTGTCATCTCACCAATCAGGAGGAAAAATGCAATTATGGGCCCTATTATGTAAATCGAGTTGAAGAGTCTCGGCCTTATTCTGCGTGGCGTGTGAGGTGAGATGACAATTGTCACTTATGTCACGCGATTCCACCAGGCGTATGCCGTGAGAAATCTCACTTGAATGAACTCTCACTTTATTCCCGCTCTCAAATATACGTGACGATTGTCACATGAACTGGGATTTCTAGGTGACAATCGTCGACATGTCTTGAGGTGTCGACTGTTGAGCTTATCTCTGTAGATTTATCCGTTTTCCACTCTGCTCCAATATTGCAGCTTCTCAGTGCGCTTCTCGGTTTTTATCTCACCTTCTGTGTCCCTTTCTATCTGTCAAGTCCCTTCCACCAAGGTACCAACGCTTGCAGGTATGAATCTCCTCAACTGTCAAGATTCATAGAAGTTGTGTAGATGGGAATAGTGCATTAATTATTATGAACCCTACATCCCACCCTTTCATTAAACAGTAAACCACGATACTCATAAATACCCAAACTCTTTATTGCATAGAACATTCATCAATAGGTTACATAATCTTTTAATAGTTTCGACTCCGTTCTAACTCTCTTACTCATTACTGCCCCTTCGTTAATGTCTGTATCCTCACCAGAACGATTTCCTTCCTTTTCCTTTGCAGAGACAAACTCTTCTCCCGAAGACGCTGGACCCGTTTGAAGATCAGGGTTACTTGGAACAACCTTTAAGTGTGCTGCACTTCTCCTAATATTTTTCCCGCTAAATAGAGATTTCAGCAAAACATCTGTTCCATTTTTCTGAACCACTTGAAATTGCTCGGGTGAATAGTCGGCACTGACTTTGTTCTTTTTTTTCATCTGCTTGACTAATACGTGATCACCAACTTGTATTCCACTGGGTCTTGCTTTCCTTCTGATATCAGCATATTGTCTCCCCTTCTCTTTCTCCATTCGGTCTCGGTCTCTAATCTCCCCATCTTCAATTTGGACTGGAGGCACCGTTGGGAGCTTCGTTCGTGCACGACGCCCGAACATCAACTCGGATGGTGGCTTACCCGTGGTTGTGTGGTTGGAGGCGTGGTACATTAACAAGTACTTTCGAAGTTCCGTTCGCCAGTCCTTTCCAAGTTCTTGCGCTATCCTCAGTCGCTTTAGTATAGAGCGATTTTGACGTTCCACCTCCCCATTCATCTGGGGCCAATAAGGTATAGTGTTAACTAAATGGATTCCGTATTCCTCGCAGAATGCTTTGAATTCATCTGAAGACATTTGAGGACCGTTATCCGCACGCAATGATCGAGGTATGCCATAACGGGAGAAAACAGTCAAAAGCTCATTAATGGTTGCCGTGGATGAAATTTCTGTCATCTCGATGACTTCCATGTATCTACTGTAGTAGTCTACGCAAACTAAAAGATTCTCACCGTCTGGAAGAGGGCCAAGAAAATCTATTGCAATTTGTTCCCATGGTTGCGATGGAAGTTCCTTTCGAATCATCGGTTCAGGAGGATTTGGAGCCGCTACCAACGTACACCCACGACACTCTTGAACAAATTTCTCAACATTTTGATCAATTTTAGGCCACCATACACATGATCTCAAATGTCCTTTCATTATCCTTATTCCTGGATGTCCTTCGTGCGCAAGTTCAAGAACCCGCCTTTGTAGAGTTTTAGGAACAATAATGCGATCAATCCTCAGTAGAACATTGTTCACTTGACAGAGTTCATTATGAATCATTCGAAAAGATAACGGAAGTTCATCGATCATTCCAGATTGAAGAGAGTCAATGACTTGCTGGATTTCAGGATCCAACCGACTGGCTTCTTCTATCTCTTCCCATTTCAGGGCCGCTGCTGTAACAGTAGCGACAGCAATCTCATTGATTACTAATTCTTCTGCTTCATCAAAAGGTCGAGCAGCTTCGGTGGCAAGTCGGGAGAAAACATCCGCAAGATTTTCTTTACCAGAAACGAAGATTACGGTGTATCGGAAACCTTGTAAGCGTAGAACCCATCTTTCAATGCGGGCGCAAGGACGCGATGTATGCGAGAACAAAAACGTAAGCGCCTTACAGTCAGTAAGTAAATTGAACTCTCTTCCAATCAAGTAATTTTGGAAACGTTCAACGCTCCAAACGAGTGCTAACGCTTCTTTCTCCGTTTGACAATACCTGCGTTCGGTGTCTGTCAATGATTTGGAGGCGAAACAGATCACCCTAGATTGTCTAAGTTCGTTCGTTTGTATAAGAACTGATCCTAATGCGTATGGGCTAGCATCCGCCATAACAGAAGTTTCATCGTCCGGTCTATAAAACCCAAGACTTCCAGCACGGGAGAGATGTTTTTTAATGTCTTCAAATGCTTTGTCTTCCTTTTCGCCCCATTTGAAACTGATTCCCTTTTTTGTTAGTTTTCGGAGCGGTTCATCTATAGTTGCTAAGTTAGGTATAAACTTCCCCATATAATTAGCAAGGCCTAAAAAGCTCCTAACTTCACTATCATTAACGGGGCGGCGAAAATTTGAAACCGCATCCAACTTTATAATGGACGGCTGTATTCCTTGAGAAGACACTCTGTATCCTAAGAATTCGAACTCGGTGACACGAAATTTACACTTGTTCCAGTTCAGAACGACTCCCTTGTCTTCGAAGCGCTGCAGAATCTTGTTCAAACGACGATCGTGTTCACCCATAGAACCTCCTTCAACGCCCACATCGTCAAGATACCAGTATGCTCCATCGCAATCAGCAAGAATCTCATCCATGATTCGCTGGAATATTTCGGGCGCCGACACAAGTCCGAATGGCAGACGTTTGAATCTATATAATCCGCGGTGCGATATAAACGTTACAATATCTCTGGAGGGTTCATCCAATTCCAATAAGAAAAAGGCATCTTTAACGTCGAGTGTACTCCAAATGTTTCCTCTGCCAACTTTAGCCAACACATCTTCAATGACCGGCATAGGATGACGATCACGGATAACGGCTTGATTTACTCGTCGAAGATCAACGTACAATCTGATTTCCCCATTTGCCTTATTCGCCACTACCAAAGGTGAAACCCAGTTTGCTGGTCCAGTCTTCTTCTCAATAATGTCTCTAGCCAATAACTCATCCAATTTCTTATTAACGGCATCCTCGAGTGGCATGGGAATGCGACGAAGTGGTTGGAAAACCGGCTTAATGTTCGGGTCCATCTGGATATTAATTTGAATATCTTTTATCTTCGAAAAAGGCACAAGGCTCTGATTGTTACCGTCAACAATACGGTTTATGTCCAAACCGACTCTAAGAACACCCAGTTCTTTTGCTGTTTTGTCTCCAAGCAGGTTTCGTTGCCCGTTCACGACAACAAAAAATTCCGCTTGAACCGTTCGTCCACCAGCACTGATGTGAGCAAAAAATTTTCCTAAAATTTTCAATGGGTTCTGGCTACCATAGGATTTCAATATTTTCTTACTGCCCTTCTGACAGTGTTGGACGTCAACCTTCCTAGATTTCAGCAATTCCCAAGAATCAGCAGTAATCAAATTAGCGTCCGATCCGGAATCAACCAACATTTGGATATCCAGCCCACCAACAGTGCAGTCAATCATGTTACAGCTATTTCCCAAATGAAACGTATAATACACCTTTTTCTCCTGTGTCTCTGATGATAATTCTGGTTTAGTTACCGCTGAACAGTCGTTTTCCTCCGGGGTTTCGTCAATAGCTTGAACTTTGCCAGTTTGCTTCAGATTTTTGTACTCTCCAGGACGCTTGCGACAGACATTTTCAAAATGACCTGGACGCTTACACCGACGACAGATTTTGCCTTTTGCCGGACAGCACAAAGCCTTCGATATGTGACCCATCTGCCCACAGGAATAACAGATCGTTGAAGCGCTCTCTTTCCAAATCGGTTTGTTATTAAATCTACCGAGGACCCGTTTCTTGTTCACATCCGGGTTATCAGTACGAAGCTTCTGGATTTTACGCACTTCGAGTGATCCTGAAATTAGGTGCGATGATCCAGCACTTATTTCTTTTTCTTGAGCTCGCACACTTTCCAACGATGCTCCTAATGCTTCTATATCAGCAAGGTTCTGGTCCTTCTCCAAGATTCTGCGTCGAAGCTCCTGAGAAGAACACCCTTCAACAATGACATCAGTTAACATCATCTCTTCAATTGCTGCACGGACTTCCTGAGGATACTTTTCTAATCCGCAATCTGCGAGCTGCTGACGTAGACGTAGGATGAACTGCGAGAACCGTTCGTTTGTGCCTTGCTTCATGTTTCGGAGTTTGTGCCTCTCTAGGACTTCTTGCCTGCGCGGTTTGAAAAATGCGTCCAGCCGTTCCACAGCTTTACTATACCACGGTTTATCCAGTAGGACAACAGAGAAATCTTCAGTTCCTTCAAGACTTTTAAAAACCCTCTGCAATTGGGGCCCACCCAAATGAAGCATTCTCGCTCGCATGATCTTTTGATCCGTGATCTGATAAGAATCAAAATAACATTCTAAAGCGCCTTTCCAGTCTTGCCATTCCTTAGCTAGCCTGCTGCTCTCGATTTGCTCGCACTTAAACATGGGCAACACACGACTTTCATCCATCTGTAAAAAAAAATAAAACACTTTCCAGTTGGCTATCATTTCGATCATGAATATAGTGCATAACACGAACAAATGACATATCATAAAATCAATAGACTGCCTTCAACCAAACGAAACAATTGTGCCAATATTTATAAATATCCAAATATATATCCAAATCGAATTTAATGTCATCATCTTAGTATCCAATAGCAAAGGGAATTATACAACATCAACACAACGGAAATTTTATGCAATATAACTGTACAACTCATACAAAAATATAACTCCAACAGTGTCCTTCCTTTTTTTCGAAATTTTAAATCGTCATAGAATTCGCTTCTCCCGCAAAGTGCTACAAAATAGAAATCACGTTCTCGTTTTAAAAACAACTTCGATCGACTACCTGTCACAGTCACAACAGACTGCATTTAGGCAAAGCCGGCAACCCGCCACGGCCACAAAATGACTGCATTTAAGCAAGGCCGGCAATCCGCCACGGCCACAATAGACTGCATTTAAGCAAGGCCAGCTATCCGCCACGGCCACACAAGACTGCATTTAAGCAAGGCCGGCAATCCGCCACGGCCACAATAGACTGCATTTAAGCGAGGCCAGCTATCCGCCACGGCCACAAAAAGACTGCATTTAAGCAAGGCCAGCAATCCACCATGGCCACAAAAGACTGCATTTAAGCAAGGCCGGCAACCATGCACGGCCACAATAGACTGCATCTAAGCAAGGCCGGCAACTTGCCACGGCCACAACCAACTGCCACACAGGCCACACGCCACGACCAATAAACACTTCATTTAAACAAGCCCTGCATCTCGCCACGGCCATAACAAACTATGGGTTCTATTACATATGCGCGCCACGGTCATAAACACGGTTATGCAGTTGACCGGCAACCCACCAATGTCACAAAAAAAAAAAAAACTTTGTCTCATACACACTGATAAACAATCCGATCACAAAGTATTGTCGCCATACAATCGATCGCAAAACCCGTTAAGGGCACAGCTATAAATTTCAAACCAGGAGTCAACCTGGTGAAGATTTTCTTTTGTTATTCTCAACTTCCTTCACTTTTATACTTTTTTTTTTTTTTTTTTTTTTTATACCATAAAAAAAACCACCATTTTGAATTTTTTTTCTATCCGCAAACATCCGCATTCTCTAGCGCAAAAAAAATACCTAAAACCGTAAAATATTTAGTCATTTAAACTAATGGAACTTACTGTAGGTTTTTTTTTTTTTTTTTTTTTTTTTTATTCCTCGTCGCCAATTGTTGAGCTTATCTCTGTAGATTTATCCGTTTTCCACTCTGCTCCAATATTGCAGCTTCTCAGTGCGCTTCTCGGTTTTTATCTCACCTTCTGTGTCCCTTTCTATCTGTCAAGTCCCTTCCACCAAGGTACCAACGCTTGCAGGTATGAATCTCCTCAACTGTCAAGATTCATAGAAGTTGTGTAGATGGGAATAGTGCATTAATTATTATGAACCCTACATCGACAGTGCATGAAAACAAATGAAAAATTGAAGAGGAATAATAAATGTTTTTTGGGTCGTATAGAATCGATAGTAATGGTATTATATGTATCAATAAATTCAATTTATCTTCAATTTTCACAGTACGAAAGACAAATTGCAAGTAGTTTGTTTTTTTTGTGAAAGCGGTAGTGAGTCTGTTATTCCTCAATTGGACGAATAAGCACACCGAAATTATTTTCATTTCATGAAATCTATTTATTTTCTCTAAAATATATCTATCATATGGGTCTTGTGTTTCATCTATCTATCCGCGAGTCATCGTCACCGAACTGCATATCCATTTCAGAAGCCGTGGTATATGCCCGAGCCGGAGCCAGAGCAACAATTTAACACTGAGAGTGCAGAGAGCAGCAGCAACTACGACCAAAACAAACAAAAATGCTAAACTTTACAGGATGCAATCAACTGTTTCACCAAATCTAAATCAAATACCTGCAAATTCGGCAGAATGTCCTGATACACTAACAACAGGCCAGGTTAAATCAGATCTATAGATACGGTACTGACTGCAGCAAAACAAATATCTGACCTCTCTGAGCGAAACAAATAAAATTCTGGGATGCCAGATGTTTTTTCTCAAATATATGCGATAAAAATCTGAAATATTTGTAAATATGTGCTAATGTCTGACATACTGACCAGCTTCGTTTATCATATGGAATCAATAATGTTTTGTCACTATTTTAAATAGCCTGCAGCAGGAATAAAAGGTTGTGATAAAAGTTAAATGTCTGCAAATTCGTGAACACATGTGCGAATGTGGCATCTCTGATCAGATTTGGCAACCAGCAGAACCTTGTCACTTGCTGTTCATCCTCTCACATACATCAAATGAACCTCTCACGGCATCCGAAACGACTGTAGGAATAGAGTGAGGAGAGTTGCGTGATGGTGATGTGACAATTGTCATCTCACCAATCAGGAGGAAAAATGCAATTATGGGCCCTATTATGTAAATCGAGTTGAAGAGTCTCGGCCTTATTCTGCGTGGCGTGTGAGGTGAGATGACAATTGTCACTTATGTCACGCGATTCCACCAGGCGTATGCCGTGAGAAATCTCACTTGAATGAACTCTCACTTTATTCCCGCTCTCAAATATACGTGACGATTGTCACATGAACTGGGATTTCTAGGTGACAATCGTCGACATGTCTTGAGGTGTCGACAGTGCATGAAAACAAATGAAAAATTGAAGAGGAATAATAAGTGTTTTTTGGGTCGTATAGAATCGATAGTAATGGTATTATATGTATCAATAAATTCAATTTATCTTCAATTTTCACAGTACGAGAGACAAATTGCAAGTAGTTTGTTTTTTTTTGTTGTGAAAGCGGTAGTGAGTCTGTTATTCCTCAATTGGACGAATAAGCACACCGAAATTATTTTCATTTCATGAAATCTATTTATTTTCTCTAAAATGTATCTATCACATGGATCTTGTGTTTCATCTATCTATCCGCGAGTCATCGTCACCGAACTGCATATCCATTTCAGAAGCCGTGGTATATGCCCGAGCCGGAGCCAGAGCAACAATTTAACACTGAGAGTGCAGAGAGCAGCAGCAACTACGACCAAAACAAACAAAAATGCTAAACTTTACAGGATGCAATCAACTGTTTCACCAAATCTAAATCAAATACCTGCAAATTCGGCAGAATGTCCTGATACATTAACAACAGGCCAGGTTAAATCAGATCTATAGATACGGTACTGACTGCAGCAAAACAAATATCTGACCTCTCTGAGCGAAACAAATAAAATTCTGGGATGCCAGATGTTTTTTCTCAAATATATGCGATAAAAATTTGAAATATTTGTAAATATGTGCTAATGTCTGACATACTGACCAGCTTCGTTTATCATATGGAATCAATAATGTTTTGTCACTATTTTAAATAGCCTGCAGCAGGAATAAAAGGTTGTGATAAAAGTTAAATGTCTGCAAATTCGTGAACACATGTGCGAATGTGGCATCTCTGATCAGATTTGGCAACCAGCAGAACCTTGTCACTTGCTGTTCATCCTCTCACATACATCAAATGAACCTCTCACGGCATCCGAAACGACTGTAGGAATAGAGTGAGGAGAGTTGCGTGATGGTGATGTGACAATTGTCATCTCACCAATCAGGAGGAAAAATGCAATTATGGGCCCTATTATGTAAATCGAGTTGAAGAGTCTCGGCCTTATTCTGCGTGGCGTGTGAGGTGAGATGACAATTGTCACTTATGTCACGCGATTCCACCAGGCGTATGCCGTGAGAAATCTCACTTGAATGAACTCTCACTTTATTCCCGCTCTCAAATATACGTGACGATTGTCACATGAACTGGGATTTCTAGGTGACAATCGTCGACATGTCTTGAGGTGTCGACAGTGCATGAAAACAAATAAAAAATTGAAGAGGAATAATAAGTGTTTTTTGGGTCGTATAGAATCGATAGTAATGGTATTATATGTATCAATAAATTCAATTTATCTTCAATTTTCACAGTACGAGAGACAAATTGCAAGTAGTTTGTTTTTTTTTGTTGTGAAAGCGGTAGTGAGTCTGTTATTCCTCAATTGGACGAATAAGCACACCGAAATTATTTTCATTTCATGAAATCTATTTATTTTCTCTAAAATGTATCTATCACATGGATCTTGTGTTTCATCTATCTATCCGCGAGTCATCGTCACCGAACTGCATATCCATTTCAGAAGCCGTGGTATATGCCCGAGCCGGAGCCAGAGCAACAATTTAACACTGAGAGTGCAGAGAGCAGCAGCAACTACGACCAAAACAAACAAAAATGCTAAACTTTACAGGATGCAATCAACTGTTTCACCAAATCTAAATCAAATACCTGCAAATTCGGCAGAATGTCCTGATACATTAACAACAGGCCAGGTTAAATCAGATCTATAGATACGGTACTGACTGCAGCAAAACAAATATCTGACCACTCTGAGCGAAACAAATAAAATTCTGGGATGCCAGATGTTTTTTCTCAAATATATGCGATAAAAATTTGAAATATTTGTAAATATGTGCTAATGTCTGACATACTGACCAGCTTCGTTTATCATATGGAATCAATAATGTTTTGTCACTATTTTAAATAGCCTGCAGCAGGAATAAAAGGTTGTGATAAAAGTTAAATGTCTGCAAATTCGTGAACACATGTGCGAATGTGGCATCTTTGATCAGATTTGGCAACCAGCAGAATGAACGCCTTGTCACTTGCTGTTCATCCTCTCACATACATCAAATGAACCTCTCACGGCATCCGAAACGACTGTAGGAATAGAGTGAGGAGAGTTGCGTGATGGTGATGTGACAATTGTCATCTCACCAATCAGGAGGAAAAATGCAATTATGGGCCCTATTATGTAAATCGAGTTGAAGAGTCTCGGCCTTATTCTGCGTGGCGTGTGAGGTGAGATGACAATTGTCACTTATGTCACGCGATTCCACCAGGCGTATGCCGTGAGAAATCTCACTTGAATGAACTCTCACTTTATTCCCGCTCTCAAATATACGTGACGATTGTCACATGAACTGGGATTTCTAGGTGACAATCGTCGACATGTCTTGAGGTGTCGACAGTGCATGAAAACAAATGAAAAATTGAAGAGGAATAATAAGTGTTTTTTGGGTCGTATAGAATCGATAGTAATGGTATTATATGTATCAATAAATTCAATTTATCTTCAATTTTCACAGTACGAGAGACAAATTGCAAGTAGTTTGTTTTTTTTTGTTGTGAAAGCGGTAGTGAGTCTGTTATTCCTCAATTGGACGAATAAGCACACCGAAATTATTTTCATTTCATGAAATCTATTTATTTTCTCTAAAATGTATCTATCACATGGATCTTGTGTTTCATCTATCTATCCGCGAGTCATCGTCACCGAACTGCATATCCATTTCAGAAGCCGTGGTATATGCCCGAGCCGGAGCCAGAGCAACAATTTAACACTGAGAGTGCAGAGAGCAGCAGCAACTACGACCAAAACAAACAAAAATGCTAAACTTTACAGGATGCAATCAACTGTTTCACCAAATCTAAATCAAATACCTGCAAATTCGGCAGAATGTCCTGATACATTAACAACAGGCCAGGTTAAATCAGATCTATAGATACGGTACTGACTGCAGCAAAACAAATATCTGACCTCTCTGAGCGAAACAAATAAAATTCTGGGATGCCAGATGTTTTTTCTCAAATATATGCGATAAAAATCTGAAATATTTGTAAATATGTGCTAATGTCTGACATACTGACCAGCTTCGTTTATCATATGGAATCAATAATGTTTTGTCACTATTTTAAATAGCCTGCAGCAGGAATAAAAGGTTATGATAAAAGTTAAATGTCTACAAATTCGTGAACACATGTGCGAATGTGGCATCTTTGATCAGATTTGGCAACCAGCAGAATGAACGCCTTGTCACTTGCTGTTCATCCTCTCACATACATCAAATGAACCTCTCACGGCATCCGAAACGACTGTAGGAATAGAGTGAGGAGAGTTGCGTGATGGTGATGTGACAATTGTCAACTCACCTCACACGCCGCGTAGAATCAGGCCGAATGAGTTTTCAGGCAGAATGAGCACTTTTCAAATAAAAAAATCATTAATGAAAATAACTTCTTCGTATCAAACTGATGTTCAATGTGAGTGGAAAACTTTGTTTTCTTCATGTGATATAATAATTTCATTTGAAAAATTTCATCTGAAGATAATTTGATATTATAATGATAAGTTTAGTGGGAAACTAATCTCGTTTCCAGATGTCGACACCGTACCGTTGTCATTCCGTTTCCACCGTGAAGTGTATTCGAGAATCATGCCCTGTATTTCGATCGATCCGAAATATATCGAACGACTTGGCAAATTCCATTTCCTGTTTCGTTCGAGTTGTTTTCAAATTCGAATATCTTTCGTTCGAGTTTCGGGCAAACCGTTCGAAATGGGGGATGGCAAATTTGAACACGATCGAAATATTTCTTTCGAACACAATGTAAATCGTGAAGAGAATCTAATCCATCGGAATTCGACACTTTGACATTATCATTTTTTTGAAAACCCGGTGATTTTTGGGTCCGATTGAACTGAAATTTTGCATAAGGTGTTTTTTCGAGGTGGTGAACATTTTTATGGGGTAACTTTTTGAACCCGGAAGTTGTACGACCAGAAGTCAACAAAACCACACTGCTGCGTAATGGATGACGAGACATATTTGAAGGTGGACTTCAACCAGATTCCAGGAAACCTGTATGTGACTGCCAAGTATTAAGAAATGCAACTATTGCTGCACCCCTCATCTATGTAACCGAACGCGAGTGCGTGAGAGATCACTAACATTACTATAGCTAATCCGAACATTCGAGAAGATGTAGCGACAAGGTCATGTTTTATATTTCTTTACTCGTTAAATCAATTAATTCTTTCTTGATAAGTTTAACCAGTTTCGGCTATTTATTTCCACGGCATAGTCACCTCAATACCAAGGATAAATTGGATGTTCACGATAACGAGATTCGGACACAGAAGACGTCGAAGTTCGCCAAAAAGTTCTTAATTTAGAAGCCATTTGTATTTGCGGAAAGCGGAGTACACCGTTCTTTACCGCAAGCATCATAAATGGATAGGTGTATTTGGAAGAGTGTCTTCAAAAGCGGCTTCCCCCTCTCCTGAAGGCTCACGATGGTCCATCGATCTTCTGGCCGGATTTGGCATCACACGAAGGACGTGCTTGAGTGGTATAAGGCGAATGATGTCGATTTCGTGCCGAAGGATCTGAACACTCAAACATTTTGGAGTTGCGCCGAATAGAGAAATACTGGGTAATTATGAAGGGGCATCTTCTACAACGACCTAAAGTGGTGAAGAATGTAAAAGAAATAATGAAGAAATCATGGGTTAATATGCGACATCTGTTATATGCAGTCGATCTATCCCCTTTATTCAGCGCGGCGAATGACATGAGATGGCTCGAGTGACGGAGTTCCCGCAAGCGAATTGCGTGACTATAGAATTTCAACAAGATGCATTCATACATTGTAGAATGCTTAGAATAAAAAGTATATTTAACGTTAATTTCGTTCAAAAGAGTTGTATTTATTGCGCTTAAATATGATAATTTCAGCAACTAATAAGTATTATCAATGAAAAATTAAAAACGATCGGCTGATTTACATGTCAATTGTTGGCAACCTTGCCATTTCGGCTAATAAACCTGAAAAATTCATGTTGGCATACTATTTACCAAATTCTGCTAAACGGATTTCTTGATATTTTTTGACGTAGGATTACGTCTTTCGGGAACATATTGGGGAACAAATTGAAAAACGAATATCGATCGCATCGTGAAAAATGTCCAATTTCAAACGCTTATTGCTCAGTCATTTCATGACGGATTGATGAGATTTTTACATCAAAGCATTGCGGCACTCTATAACAATTTTTCACCTTGAATAAAATAATATATATCATGTAATTAACTATCGAACAATTGAAAAATCTCAACCCCTATCCAAACGGTACTGATTGGTCGAAATTGACGTCATTTCTTTTTCGCTTGCTTCGCTTCTTTCGTTTCTCGATAAGTCAACTATTTGCATGTCGAGCGAGTGGGGGCGCCTATTTCTCACATACCAACTGATATAAAAGGACGGTCGCATTTTTGGATTTCTCATTCTCGTTCAACGCTCAGATAGGCAAACATCTGGGCTTCTAGTGTGCAGTGCTCTACAAATCAACCAACACCATACGGTGCGGCAAAGGAGAGGAAGCCATCGGCAACCAACGATGAGGTTGCGGCAAGGGGAGCAAAGAAGAGGAAGCAGCGGAGAGCATCGAATTAAATCTAGTGTGCATTGCTGGTGCGTTCCTCTTCACATCAACAATTGGATGCGGCAAAGGAGGCAGAGGAGCGATGTTAGAGGCGAATGAACTGCAAAGTTTAAAGCCTCTTAAAAACAAAGAAAGAAGAAGAAGGAGCGAAGTGCATTGCATCGCATCGTATCACACCCGCTATCCGTCGTTTAGCTCGTCGTGGTGGTGCCAATCAAACCCTCGCAAATCGACGCACAGAAGCCGATGGCGCCAAAGTCAAGGAAAGCATCAGCGAATCCGTAAAAGCTATCGCTCCCAAAACTAAACTGCTACATCCGACTGAAACGCAGCAGATTCCGTTCAACCCATTAAACCATTTCAGTCCTTCTCAGGACTATCAATTTGTTTTGAAACAAAAGAGTTTATTTTACTGTTTTCCACTTATCAAAAATACTGTTTGTTGACGTAGGATTACGTCTTTCGGGAACATATTGGGGTACAAATCGAAAATTGAAAATCGAGCACATCGTGAAAATTGTCCAATTTCAAACGCTTATTGCTCAGTCATTTCATGATGGATTGATGATATTTTTGCGTCAATCGATTTCGGCACTCCATAACAATTTTTTATATTGAAGAAAATAATATATGTCATTAAACTAACTATCAAACAATTCAAAAATCTCAACCCATATCCTAACGGAAATACCCTGATTGGTCGAAATTGACGACACATGTGACGGGTCCCTAACAGAGACATCAAAACCGAGCTGCCTGGGGGAAATGGGCATTACAAATACATGAAAGTCGGAGGCATTTTTATATTGCAAGTAAGGTGAGTGATACGATTCATTCTAGCAAATTAAATTTGAATTTGGAACTTTAATGTTGGTTGCCTCGTGAAATTTCATATCAATGACCGATCGTATATTGTGAAAAATTTAGCACAAGTGTAAGTGAAAAATTATATATGGTAGCAGTTGTGTTAAAAATGACTTCATATATGAAACGATTTATTTCAATTTTCATAAATAAATACCAAGCGCTCGAGAACGGGTCGTTTGGTTTAAGCTGTCTTTTTTGTTGTGTTCGTTTTCACTCAAGAAAAGTTTTTACGGCGAGAAAAATTGGAAAAGTGAAGAAACATTAGAAAAAGTGATTTTCCTTATACTCTACATATAGTATTAGTTGTTGTTAGTCCAATTGAAATTCGCATTGGGTGAATAAACACTTAGAAAGTAAAAAATTATAAAAGAAAATTACCTTTTCCATTTCAGATATGTTTTCTCTATATTAAAGTAACATGTTTTTACTAATGAGAAAAATTGATAATTGTGTTCGGTATTGGTAATTATCTTATATTACATTGGTGAGTTTTTTTTCTTTATTTCATCCATACATAACACAGGAGGATCACATAGGGCGATTTTCATCATATCTCGTTCCACTTCGGTATCTTTTATCTGATACGCACTATTCAACGACTGTTTACCATCCTTCTGTCATCATCACTCGGTAAACACTGGTGGAGTGAACAAACAATACCCAACAACTAAACAAAACGGTCCTTTTCAGAGCCACCAAATCATTATCAAAGAGTTGGACGATGTAATTCTTCAAACATATCCAAAATCAACAGATAGCCTAACGGAATCCTACGTCAACTATGCGGTCGTGTCTCGGAAAAACGCAAAAACGGTAGAAGAGAGGATTGGAGAACATGTATGTAATACTTGAATGATATGAAAGCTATCTTGAGCTTTAAGGTTGCACAAAACTATCAGGACTATCCAAATTGAACTTTTTTCGTCAGTGAAGTTATCTTCACTATACATTGAAGAATTTTTCGTTACGGTATATATCAATATGTATTCTTTTGGTAACACGGTCGGTTCATGAGAGCTTTGGCAAAACTCAGACGTCTTCCAATGTGTGATGGTGTATTACCATGAACAGACATACAACTGTACTAGCGTTGTTCGTGTACTGCGTTGTACAGGTACCATCGTAGCGTGACAAACATACTTTGGTTGTACATTGTACCGCATGTCAAACTGACACTCAGAAATTTGACCAATTTTCACCTCATATTTCAATGAAAAAGGTTTTTTTAGCGTCTAAACTATCAAACAAGTTTTCAATCTGAGTTATTGACTCAAGAGAGAGTCAATGAAAAGAATATTTATCAAGTTTTTTGATTCGGTTTGTCCATGTTACCCACCATTACCCGTCTATGGCGCTGCGCACAGTACAACTGTAGCCGTGTACAACGGTGCAGCAGGTCGGTACAGATACAGCGATTGTACCGAGTTGCTTGCATTAGAGACGGGCAAACCGTTCATGAACTGTTCAAAAGAACTAGTTCACCAAAAAGAGTGAACGAACGGTCGTTCTTTTTAACTGGGCAACAGTTCACATGAACTGCTTACCCAGTTCAGAACGAACTGTGTACGAAGACCGCTGGCTGAACTGTGTATACAGTTCAGTTCAGAACGAACTGTACGGTGAACGATGAACTGTGTATGCAGTTCAGAACGAACTGTTTACGATGGCCGCTGGCGGAACTGTGTATACAGTTCAGAACGAACTGACCGCTGGCTGAACTGTGCGTACAGTTCAGAACGAACTGTGTATGGTGATCGGTGTATAAGAGGAAGGCGAGCGAACGTGTGATAGACGAGTGCTGCTGCAAGGTAAATAGTCCTCAAATTAACGAATGGAAACAAACGATAGCTCCATGAAATAACAAAAATAAGATGTCGGTATTGTCGTTTTCATAATAAAACGCAATATAAAATAATTGGATTGTTCGATTATTTATCAAATAAAGTTTTTATTTCATATTTTCAAGTTGAGGGTAATAGATCAGTAAGATATGCAAATCTACCTCACAAAAAAAATACAATTAAAAGCGAAACGATTCAAACAGTATTTTTCAACAGTAAATAAAAATTTGTGTCGCTAATACGAAATGTTTTTATATTATATCACATTGTGTTCGATCATTTCGAGAAAGTCTTTCGCGGTTTGGTAGTTTTGCTATAGCAGTTATTGCTGAGTTTCAATCGGGCGGTCGTCGAGTGCGGACGTGTGTTTTTGTGGTTTCGCGTATTTCGTTTGCGATTGCTTGTTCTTTCACAGTGTTGAGCAGGGGGCAGCGCATCGAGAAATATGTGCGCGTTTGTGCTGAGACCATATTTTGAATGGGCGAAAAATAGTGATTTCGAAACTAATATAGTTTCATTAATTTCTTTGATTATATTTTTGAGATGGCACGGTGAAGTGAAATATTGGGGGAAGCCATTTTGATGTTGCGTTTGTGGTAGTGAAAACTCGTAGTTTTTGTTGCTCTCTCAGTTGTCGCGTGATCGATTTAGCGTTATAGTGTTCTCCCCCCGACACGTGTAAACATTGGCATGACGAACAGTTTGTTTGCCTTCGTCTAATACATCGAGTGCGAGGTTATCGTAGTGAGTGTATCACAACCGAAAGCCATCGAACATGGATGGACTGAGCATGCAGTGGCGTCAGCTAAGTTTTCTTTTTCCATACACACATACAGCTTAATTTACTCTACAGTCTAAATTGTAGACCATCTAAAGAGTTTAAACCCGCTTCTCTCTCCACAGCAAACGATTGCAATTATTCGCAGGTCCGATTGATTTCTGATTGCTCTCGGTGACCTTCTCAAGTTTCCTAAAGATCTCCGTTACTACGAATGGGGTTGAATGAAGACTATGCGTGTGGAATAACGGATTATAGTTATAGGTAGTTTTTAAACATGTTTTATGGTTAGCTTCTCAGATTTCCCCCAGTGAATTCTCCACCGTCGTAGTTGGATTGCGATAAAAAAAGTGCGATGGGTACGATGCTTAAAGAATCGTTAGAATACCATTTTGATCAAAAAGTTCCCGGAGTTTATTCAGAAAATGAAACATACAAGACTATACAACAATTTCCCTTTGAAGGGGGGGGGGGCAACCCCTTCAAAGTACTCCCCATCGACTGCAACACACTTATGCCAGCGCTCCAATCCTCGAGAGTTATATTCAATTTGCGGTATGGCCATCAGCGCCATCTTCGATTTTACCTCATCTCGGGTGCTGAAACCTAGTTTCTTGAGTCGTTCGAATAGGAAAACGTCGCAGGGAGCCAAATCAGGTGAATTCGGAGGTTGCGGATGTTTTTAGTCAAATATTCACGAATAATGATTGATTTCGCAAATTTTGCAAATTGTACAGGCATACACAATAGCAGATGTACCCAATACAGCGTAACTTTTAGAAGTGTAAGTGTATTAAAGTGTATCCCACTACAAATTTCATAGAATGTCAATGACAGATGAGCCAACCTACAAAATAGAAGAAAAATAAAACGGGTGACTAAAAGCGCCACACGGTATTTATTCCGTGAACTTTTTTTATCAAGATGGTATATAGGATTTCAATAAATTTTATAGGTTTTCCTTCTCAGGATACCTAAAAATAATTTCTGCCGCGTGTAGTGACATATCAGAGTTTCACATTTTCGTTTCGTAGAGTGGTCGTTAGTTAGCGTTTATATAATCACATCACTTACCGCAGTGAATCCTGATTCTTACCTCGGCCCGCTAACAACTATCCGCTCCATGATAAACGCTAGGGAACCACGCTATAGAGGCGACCCTTCTGGCCTTCGGGCGGCGAATATCATACTAACATTCCTTCCCTTCCCCTGGTGACTGTAAGGACGTGGTCGGCGTCGTTATTGACCATTTAAAGCTCGAATCACCGAAAATTGCACAACGAGAATGATTTGCTAGTCCCAAGCGTCATTCTGTGTGTTCTTTGTGCAATTTGGTTGGTTCAGGTCAATCACGGAGAGCAACTACGAATTGTACAGTCTACCCAAGCTCAAGCTCAAGCTTTGCTATAGCAGTTATTGCTAAACATTGAAGAAAAGCAGCGCAACGCTAGTTTAAAAATAAAAAAATTTAAAATCATAGTTTGATTTTCTATTCTGCTAAGATATTTTTAACAGAATTCGGACATATAATTATTGCTAACAAACAGCATTTTTTGAATGAGAAGAACAGTCCTACATAACATCTCACACTTTTTTATATATGATATGGCATATCCCTCTAATGAACGAAAGAGTGAGTGAATTGCTCAAAAGAACTAGTTCACTTAAGTGAACGGTTGGTCACTGAACGGTTCATTAAAGTGAACCATTCTGCCCATCTCTAGCTTGCATGGTTCTAGCGCTGTACATGGTGACAGACAAACAATTTTATCGATTATTAATCGAACGAATACAGCGCAACCAATAAAGTGGGATTCACATACAACATCCACGTCACGTTCACGTTCCGTCCCCTCACGTTGCGTCATTTATTCTTCCAAGCAGTTCTTATGCAAACATACACATACACCGGCAACGGGAACTTCGACTTGCCGTTGCTGGTGTATGTGAATGCTTTAATAGGAATTCTATGGACGAATAATTGATGCAACGTGACGTGACGAAACGTGAACGTGACGTGGATGTTGTATGTGAATCGTACTTAATCGAAACGAACGATTAATTTACGTCGATTGATCGATTCAAACCCATAAAAAAAACGTACGGCCGCTGCAGTTTTATCCTGAAAATCAATCATTATCTTTGATGCTCCCCTAAACTCGTAAACGAAGCTCAATTCTGTTAACGCGAGAAGTTTACATAGTAACACAGTAAAACTATTTTGTTTTTGCAAAATTCAATTTTATTATTCAACATTCCTTCGAGGGCGATACAGCGATTGAAGCGATCTTCCAACTTGTACTCTTATAGTACTCTTTCGGTTTTACCTCAAAATAGGCCTCAGTTTCAGTAATCACTTCATAATCGGTCTTAAATTTCTTGCCAGCGAGCATTCTCTTCAGGTCTGCGAACAGAAAATAGTCGCTGGGGACCAGATCTGGAGAATACGGTGGATGCGGAAGCAATTCGAATTCCCAATTCATGCAATTTTGCCATCGATTTAATTGATTTGTGATTTTTCCATTTTTTTCACAATACCAAAGTTGCTTCACTCTTAATGCTGTAACTCACGAACCAATCGACCGATTGCTGTCAAATTTTGACACGAATCCATTTGACGAATTTACGCAAAGCTGAACCAGCTTATGCGACACCTACATTAGATCTCAGAACTACAAAAGTGATGATGTTTGTTTATTCTGCGCACGTAAAAGCGCGATTCAGTTGTGGTTATTTCCATTAGTTTATATTTAAAATCTCATTAAATGTCATCAGTAAATGGTAAGAAAATTATATTACTGTCTATTTACAATGGTCTCAACACCCGATTGGAGCAAAGTCATAGATAATCTTCGAAATGTGTATGTTTGATAGTGAATATAGGTTATAAGTACTAACTTCCCGAGATCTTTCAGAAGCTCAAATTGTGAATAATGACGATGCAATCGATATCATATCAAGTTGGTTAATTTCATTGATTATACAGGGGCTTCCTTCCGGCTGATACTAGAAAGATCTGCAATATTTGAAGCGCAACAAATGCCACCCATCATTTGGTTAGTGAAAAAATGTAAATTATAACACTTGTACCGAATCATCCGTCATATTTTATGAATGAAACAATGTAAAATGATGATTTTCTAACCTTTTCAGCGTAGAAAAAATACCTGAATCCGGGATATTTGCAGAAAATTCCTGATTTTTCAAAATAGATCAAAAATTAAAAAAAAAATTGAAATCCAACGTATATTCATCAATTGAAAGATGGTGCTTTGTGATAGTCAAGTAGATTTTTGCAAGAGGTGCCATCTAGACGTCAACCTTATGAACTTTTCAGCCGAACTGTTATATTATCCACTTTGTCTGGAGCATTCTGAATTGTGGACTCCCATTGAAAATATTATAAAATGCTTTAAAGAGTCTTATAGATTTTAAAAATCGACGTAATCGTGTATTAACTAAAAATCTATACATGTAGAGTTGGAACCAATATTTAGTTTGTACAAAGTCTAATCCACGCACCCCTCGGATTGTTTTGATTTATCAGCTGATTCCGTTTCGCAGGTCGGAAGGATTTGACGAGTTTTTGTTTAGGTTTCTGCTGTATTTGCGACGTGTAATCATAATCCATCACTAGCAAAATGATTGCCTCATGACATCGCTTGTCATATACTAATCATGATATACTTGCGGACGAGAAGTAATACAAACTAAATGAGATCTATTGCAGAACCACTTGTAATCTTACTATTTTTATTACAGTAGCGATTAAGTTGTTTACGGGTAATAACGGCAGACAGCTGTTCTGTTTCTCCTATATTAATCCGTTTCGACATAACACAACACTCAAACGACTTCCTCCAAGGATCCAATCAAACAACCAGATGTCGGTAAAACCTCCGAACATCCTCGTCTACTCGAACCTGGTGTCGGTGAAGCAAAATTTGGTTACTACTCTTCGGACAATCGTCAGTGCAGACAAATACACCGTTTATCCTGTCACGGAAGCACAGCTGAAGGCAGCAGCATGGCCAGAAAGCACCGCTTTGCTTCTGGTGCATGGGACAATCGACAGCGGTTTAGCTGGTCTGTTGCTGATCTTTTTCCTTCGTGGCGGTAAGCTGTTAAGCGTGTGTTCCAACTTGCTTAATATTGCGCTCAATCGTCCTACTGATGAGTCCAAAGCTCCCGAAAGGGTGACGTTAAACTATGGAGTCTGGCAAAACCAGACCGTTTTGCAGCTTGTTGAGGATTTTGATACCAAATCGGCGAAAAGTCGGTTGAACGAGTTTTTGAAGAATCTCGATAAAGATGCCGGTGAAGCGGATTTGGACGTCTTGATTTCGGAACTAACGTTCGATACGCCTAGCACCATATGTGCAACCGATAGTTCATCGAATGGGAAGGCTTTGTTCACCTCGCTTGATGCCAGCAATTTTATTGAAACCGATTCCGGTAGGAATGTGGGAAAGTTTGCGACGAGTTTACTGTCCGATCTACTTCATTCAATCTTGCGAATTGAGGTGCAAACATCCGAAACCAAAGAAAATCTCATTTACAAAGACAGTTATCTCCTTGGTGAGGCGGATGTTAAATCAAAATTTCTTAATGCAATAAGTGAACAAATGGAAAAACCATCCTTTCTCAATCTGAACGAACTCGCACTACATTTTTGTGATACGAAAGTCATTCCACCCTCTGCGACTATCCTGCCGGTGTTGATCAATCACATTCCTGAAGATTTCTCCACCCTGGACTACTACAGAAATCTTAAAACAACTCTCATCGGCAGAATAGGGATTTATGTGCCCGTGGTGCGAAGTTCAACTGTGATCGTCTCAAATGCCAGTTTGTCCCATGGATTCGTGGTCATTCCTCGTCGTCAAACTCACGGGAACGGCCGGAACAACAATCAGTGGCTCAGTCCGGAGGGTTGTGTCATGTTTTCGATGCAGCTACATGTTCCGCTGGCAAGTCAGCTTGGCCGACGACTTCCGATAATCCAACATCTCGTGGCCATCGCAATTATCCTGGCCGTGCGAACCATTCCAGACTACGAAGAATTGGATATTCGTTTGAAGTGGCCGAACGATATTTACGCTAACGGGGTAGCCAAAATCGGAGGAATCATCATTAACTCCCGCATCCAAAGCTCGGTCGCAGTTGTTAATGTCGGTTGCGGTGTGAATTTAAGCAATTCAAACCCCACAACATGTATCAATGATTTGATACGGGAGTTCAATCGGAACCATGGCAAACATCTACCAGTGTTAGGATATGAGCAAATGTTAGGACTCATCTTTACAAAAATTGAGGAATTATACAATGAAGTCCAAGAAGGCGATTTGAGTATCTTACAAAATTTATACTACAAATATTGGCTTCATGATAATAAAATGGTTGCAGTAAAAAACGAGGCTGGTATCTCTTATTCCGGGAAAATCGTAGGTATTGACGAATATGGTTATTTGCTTGTAAGAACAGGTGATGGGGACGAACCGGTGTACGTTCAACCAGATGGAAACAGTTTCGACATGATGAAAGGATTGATCATTCCAAAATATTGTTAGATTTTATTTATTTTTGGTGGATTAGGTTTTGTTTACAGGTGAAAATAAATGCAAATTGCTTTTGCAATCGGATCAAACGATGATTGACTTTCTCAGTAATCGAAACCCCTTTCAAATTTGCTCGGAATGCTCAAATTATGTTGGAATTCCTAATTCATTACTAAGCTTTAATTGTGTAACAATTGTTATAAAATGTTACATTTATACATACATTTACTATATTTCACACGCTGTTCAACGGAAATAAACATATATCACGCTCACCATTCTTTTACTTTTTATATAATAAATCACAACATTTAGTTAATAATTTGTGAAGGATATAAAATGTTTGTCTCATGTAACATTATCAGGAAACCTGTTACATAAAACAGCTTTTATCTATAATAAGTGTAACTTAATCCGACGACATCGAAAAATAGATACTGAGGAAAAGCACCAAGAATATTGCAACGGCTACAGATATAAGAACAATTTTCTCCCTGAGCGCGCGCAAAATCATCGAGTTCAATAGCCGGGACGAACGTCCCAATTCTGCGTCGGTTTCACGTAGCTGAAGGTTAACAAAAAGTTTAGAATTGTCACATTAGAAACATCCCAGCTCACACCTACCCGTCCCCTCGCTCTTTGAATGGTTTCTCTCTGTTCGCTCAGGTCCTGCAGCACCTGCGTTCCGATTTGTTCCGTTTCCAGAACCACCCGGTAGCTGTCCTTTAGATAGTTTCCCGTTCGTTCCAGCCGCTCGCTGTTGTCTAGCAGTCTTCGTTTCTGGTCCTCCTGAATACCGATCTCGTCAAATTCATCCACCGACTCGTAGCCGATTCCTTTCGGCCGACTCGTTTTCGCATTGTTAAATTCCTGCTGCAGTCGCTTCCACTCCGCCTGGTAACAATTCAGCCGGGAAGTGTAACCAGATCGAGAAACCTGTGGTATTTCTCGAATCTCCAAGCCAATCTGTTCGAGCAGTTCTTGGGATTCTTCTAGCTGCCGATCGATATCCGCTATCAGGCTGTTTCGTTCGGCTTGGAATTGAAAACAAAATACCTAATTAGGGCGCAAACATATTTTAACTGATTTTGCGAAAATGACGAACCTCCCGAGGATGTACCAATACGGCCAATGTTTGCCGTTATTTCCGCCGTCAGAACAGCGTACTGTTGCTCGTAATCCTGGATCAAGTCCATATTTTACTAAGGATTATTGGTTGACTGTAAATAAGCCTTTTCACCTTTTCGGTCTATGTTGTTATCATTTTATTTGAATGGCAATTGATGTGACAGTGTTCAAAATATATATCCCCAATATCCCCTATATTTTGAGAGCATCAATTGAGTAAATATGAGGTGGAACAGTAGGCAGAGTTGCATTCAATATTGAATATACAGTAGAACCCCGATTATCCGCGAAATAGTCGGGCTGGGTCACCGCGGATAACGAAAATCGCGGATAATGCGATAACACGAAATAAGGATATTTCAGCCTGAAAACTATGTTTTATCAATATAGGAATCATTAAACTATCCATCTGTAAGGTCGTGTGCACAAGTGGTCAAATAATATGAAAGCTATGACCAAAACAAAAGAGCCTTACGTCACACCGACAAATTTTAGGACGCTCTATAAGCGGACCTTACACGGTCAACTTTATTGACAATATGATGACATTTGAGAGCATAATGACTGAACATGGCCGACGACGCAGAAATCCGGATTTTCTGATTTTCGAGCATCAATATGCAAACACGAAAAGAGATGTTTCAACATAAAAACTATGTTCTATCAATACAGAAATCAATCAACTATCCATCTATAAGGTCGTGTACACCAGTGGCTAAATAATATAAAAGCCATGACCACAACAATAGAGCGTGGGCCTACCACTCACTAACAAATTCCGGAAAGGTCTATTGATTTACTATGGAACTCGCAGTCACGAATAATCCGCAGGGCGTATCACCGGCTCGCGGATAATCGGGGTTCTACTGTCATAGTCTCATTTATGGAATAAAAACATTTGCTTGCAGATAAAATAACTTGCATATATTTTCGCAAACTAAAATAATCTGGCATCTCTGAAACTGAAAGGAACAGTCTGTATTTGTGAAACGAGTATTATGATGTATTTTTGAGAAGGAAAACCGAATTCTAAAGTGTAAATTATGAATGAAAATTAACTTTTACGAATCAAATTAGTACTCTATGTGAATGCTAATCACTTTTTTCTGCAAGTGGTGAGAAAATCCCATACAAAAATTATGTCTGAAATTGACGTTATATTATTGTACACACCGCTACGCACAGTCGACTAAGGCCTACCTGCATGAGTTAACCATCTTGCGACGAAATGTCAGAAAAGGCACCAGAGTGAATAAAAACAGTATAGAAAGGAGAAAATAGATAAACAAAAGGCAAACGGATGAATTGAGTTGGATAGTTTTTGAAAGTGTATTGAAATTTACAGAGAAATCGTTAGAATTTCTAAAAGGAATTTATTGGTAATATTTTAAAAATTGTATAATTAAAGAATAATGTTGACCAATCGATGTTTTGATAGCCGCTGATAGCCAAATAACTGCTGGATCCTGAGAGACCTGAAAAAAAGAAAAATATTGTAAAATTAATAAAGAAACTGTAAAATGTAAGTAGAACCTGAAAAGAAAAGAAATGAGATTAATTAAATACATAAAATTTCAGTTTCAAGCTGCGAAACAAGAAAATTGCTGCTTTGAAAATTAGTTTGTTGTGACGACCCCGAACAAACTTGAAAATTTTACAATGGCAGAATTGACCCTTTCACCCGAAGCTGCCGAAAAGACGGGTTACAATTGTGCCGCTTGTGAGCGACCGGATCACGCAGAGAAGGATATGGTGTTTTGTGACCAATGTCAAAACTGGTATCATTTTGGATGTGCCGGTGTAACGAATGCGGTAAAGGACGATTCATCGTGGATATGCGGCAAGTGCATGAAAAATGCCGCTGGTAGTTCCGTGACGTCAGAGTTGGAGCAAGAATTGAAAAGGCTCGAGGAAGAAAAAAGAGTCCAACAGCTAGCTATGGAGAAGGAAAGAGTCCTGCATAAACGGCGCCTGGAGCTGCAGCAGGAAATGTTTCTGATGCGAAAAAAACTGGAACAGGAGAAACGCGAAATGGAGTTAGCCTTCGAAAAAGAGCAGTTGGAGAAGGAAATCGCTGAGGAAGAATCGTTCCAGAAGAAAAGTGAGCAGATGAGAAAGGAGATGCACGGTAAATTGAATAAGCTTAGACAGCAACGGAGCAAGGATTTCGATAGTGGTGTGAAAGAAAAAACGGAAGAAGCTGAAGGTTGTGAAGATGATTGCTCGAGTGACAAAGAAAAGCCGAAGCAGTCGGGACTGGAGAAAACAAAGCCAGGAAAAGCAGAAACCGAAAAAAAAAGGTCGGAAAAAGGCAAACCTGGGAAAATGGATCTGGTCGAGACTGGCAACGGAGATTTTCGAGGAGCATATCAAAAATACTCCACTCCAAAAACATGTTTAGTTCCGTTGGTCACATCGCCATCATTGGAGGAAATTCCGCCTGTCGACGCGGAATCCGTAAAAGGTGATACACAGGAAAAGATCGAAAGTAAGAAGAACGACGCGGTTTCAAATGACGTGCGAGAAGCAAATGAGGACGATAGTGAATCCAGCGAATCAAATGAGGATCACGAATCGGTGACAGTACAAGCTGGTCAAAACAAGCAACAAAGATGTCGTCGAGGACCTACCAAAGCTCAGCTGTCCGCCAGGCAGTTCCTGTCGAAGAAGTTGCCGGTATTTTCCGGAAAGTTAGAGGACTGGCCGATGTTCATCTGCAGCTACGAAACATCTAGCGAGGCTTGTGGGTTTTCGAATGTCGAGAACCTGGCTCGACTACAAGAGTGCTTGAAGGGCCAAGCATTGGAAGCAGTTCGTAGTAGGCTCCTACTTCCAGACGCAGTTCCACAGATCATTGAGACTCTCCGGATGTTGTACGGTCGCCCGGAGCACCTTCTAAATATGCTATTGGTGAAGGTGAGAAAGGCTCTCCCACCGAGAGCAGATCGTTTGATAACGTTCATCAATTTCGGGATGATTGTCCAGCAGCTTGCAGATCACCTGGAAGCAACGAAGCTTACTTCTCATCTTCTGAATCCCATGCTGATTCAGGAGATTACCGAAAAGTTGCCCGCAAGTACACAACTTGAGTGGGTGCGGTATAGAAGGAGAGACCGTGTAGTCACGATTCGAACTTTAGCCAACTTTCTGTCCGAAATCGTGAAAGACGCCAGCGAGGTGACGTCATACTGTGAAGCACCTGTAGTTGTAGACCACGCCAATCGAAAGTCCAGAGGAAAGGATAAAGAGCACGAAGGTTTCCTCCATGCCCACTGTGGACAAGAAAACGCCAACAAAACTCAGGCGCCGAGGGTGAGAAAGCCATGTATGATTTGCGACCGTACTGATCACCGGGTAAGAAATTGTGTAGCCTTCCGGAACCTCTCCGTACCACATCGTTTGGAAGCGGTGCGTAAATGGAAGTTGTGCTCGATGTGTCTCAATGAGCATGGAAATGCCCGCTGTAAGCTGAATTTCCGCTGTAATGTCGGGACCTGTAGAGAGCCTCACCATCCTTTACTCCACGCGGCAGGCCCGGAATCGGGATCGAACTGCAACTTTCATTCGTTTCAACGCAAGCAATCGGTGATTTTTCGAATGATTCCGGTCACATTGCACTGGGGAAATCATACAGTGAACACAGTGGCTTTCCTGGACGAGGGGTCGTCCTACACATTGGTGGAGAAGTCGGTGGCTAGCGCTCTTAGGACGAATGGTGTAACGCAACCACTTCGTGTGACGTGGACGGCTGGAATGTCCCGATTGGAAAGGAACTCGCAGAAAGTAGAACTGTATATTTCGGCTCGAGGTTCAAGTCGCCGGTTCCACATAAAAGCAGCTCATACCGTGGATAACTTGAGGCTTCCCCAGTCGACGCTAGCCCTGACGGAAGTAGTCAAGCAGTATCCCCATCTTCAAGATCTATCCGTGGTGGATTTCCAACATACTGTTCCGCAAATTCTGATCGGACTGAAAGACGTTCACTTGTGTGCACCGTTAGAATCACGAATCGGGAAAGCGGAAGAGCCAATCGCTGTGCGGTCCAAGCTTGGTTGGACCATATTCGGACCTGTAAGCGGTGGTGTTGAGTCGAGCATCGTTGGTCATCATGCGTGCAGCAGTGTTTCGAACGAGGACCTCCACGATCTGTTGAAGAGCCACTACACGCTAGAAGAGTCTGGCATTTCGGTTGCGCTGCTACCGGAAAGCGAAGAGGATAGGAGAGCGAAAGATATCCTGACGCAAACGACGGTAAGAGTAGGTGATCGTTTTGAGACGGGGTTATTATGGAGATATGATAGTCCGTGCTTCCCCGACAGCTATCCTATGGCTGTGAAAAGGCTCAAGAGTTTAGAGAGACGTTTATTGAAGGACAATGAACTGTACGATAAAGTACGGTGCATGGTCTCGGAGTACCTAACCAAGGGCTATGCGCACAAAGCTTCAGAGTTGGAGCTAGCAGACACCAACCAGAGTAAGGTGTGGTATTTGCCATTGAACGTGGTTATTAATCCGAAGAAACCGGGTAAAGTCCGCCTTGTTTGGGACGCAGCTGCGGCTGTAGCTGGGGTGTCCCTGAATTCAAAACTCTTGAAGGGTCCCGATATGCTGACTGCTCTCCCAGCAGTTATTTGCAAGTTTCGAGAGAAAAAAGTGGGTTTTGGTGCAGACATCAAAGAGATGTATCATCAGTTGAAAATTCGAAAAGAAGATAAGCAAGCGCAGAGGTTCCTGTTCCGAGAGAATCCAGCCAGCGCTCCGGAGGTATTTATTATGGACGTTGCTACCTTTGGGGCGACCAGTTCACCTTGCTCCGCCCAGTTTGTGAAGAACATGAATGCAAAGGAGTTCGCAGGGCGGTTTCCAGAGGCAGCGAGAGCGATTCTAGAGAACCATTACGTCGATGATTATTTCGATAGCACGGAGACAGTCGAGGAAGCAGTGAAGCTGGCGAAGAAGGTAACGTTTGTTCATTCAAAGGGCGGCTTCGAGCTTCGAAATTGGGTCTCTAGTTCAGAGGTGTTCCTGCGAGAAATGGGGGAGACAAAAGAAAATCAATGTGTTCATTTTAATCAAGACAAGGAAACAGGGCAAGAAAGGGTCTTGGGAATAGTGTGGAATTCAGTAAGCGACGAGTTTACGTTCTCAGCAAGGTTACGTGAAGATTTGCTGCCGTACCTGATAGGAGAGAGGCGGCCCACGAAAAGGGGGGTCATGAGCTGCATCATGAGCTTGTTCGATCCCATTGGGTTTTTGGCTTCCTTCACTATTTATGGAAAAATGCTTATTCAAGATCTTTGGCGCAGTGGATGTGCCTGGGACCAGCAGATCAACGACGAGTGTAGCGAGAAATGGAATCGTTGGGTCGGTCGGCTTCCAGAAATCGAAAGAGTGCGGATCCCTCGTTATCACTTCACGGGAGGATTATCTGTGGACTACAGTACGTTGCAACTACACGTTCTTGTCGATGCTAGTGAGAATGCATATGGTGCTGTTGCATATTTCCGTGTCATGACTGCTTCTGGTCCTATTTGTTCGCTTGTGATGGCACGTTCCAAGGTTGCACCTTTGAAGCAGCTGTCAATTCCGCGCCTGGAACTACAGGCCGCGGTACTAGGTTCTAGATTGCTAAATTCCATCATCGATAACCATTCCGTAGAGGTGAAACAGCGGTTTATTTGGACAGATTCGAGGACAGTACTTTCTTGGATCCACTCGGATCAGCGACGCTACAAGCAATTCGTTGCTTTCCGAATTGGTGAAATCCTTAGTCTCACGAAGCTCGATGAATGGCGGTGGGTTTCCACTAGAAACAACATCGCTGACGACCTAACCAAATGGGATCGAGGACACAATCTAAATTCGAACGGTCCTTGGTTTCGGGGTCCACATTTCCTGTTCCATCAGGAAGATTCCTGGCCAGAACAGAAGCGCGTAACACCGAATGTGCCTGAAGAGATACGTGCCCACATACTGTTCCACGACATTTCACTGTCAGAACCTGTAATCGATCCGTTGCGTTTTTCAAGATGGAAGGTCTTAGTTCGAACGATAGCCTGCGTCTACCGGTTTGTTTCGAACTGCAAGCGAAAAAAGGAAGGATGGGCCATCGAAGGTGTACCAACGACCGATGCTCTCAAGAGAAAAGTAAAGGCAAAAATTGCATCTACGGTAGTTCCTTTGCAACGAGACGAATACCAAAAATCAGAAGCATATTTGTGGCGATTCGCACAAGCGGAAGCATACGGGGATGAGGTGAAAACTCTCCAGAAAAATCTTAAAGTGGGGAACGAGAAACAACGACAGCTGGAAAAATCGAGCAGTCTATACAGTCTGAGCTCATTCTTGGATGCACAGAACGTTCTTCGGATGGAAGGGAGAACCGCACAAGGTACGTTCTTACCGTTCGAACTACGTTTCCCAATTATACTCCCTAAAGGACATCCAGTTACCGTTAAACTTCTGGAACATTATCATCAGAGAGTGGCACACGGCAATCAAGAAACGGCGGTAAATGAAATACGACAAAGGTTTTGGATTCCCAATCTCCGAGCGGAACTCAAACGTATTTCAAGAGCTTGCATGCGATGCAAGGTGAGGAAATGTGAGCCAGGTCATCCGAGAATGGCTCCTCTTCCGATTTCGCGGATCTCGCCTGGATTGCAGCCGTTCAGCTACACAGGGGTGGATTATTGTGGTCCATTGACTGTCTCCGTCGGGCGCAGATCAGAGAAAAGGTGGATTTGTTTGTTCACGTGTTTGACGACGAGAGCTATTCACATTGAGGTTGCTCATAGTCTGACGACTCAATCGTGCCTGATGGCCATACGGCGATTCGTGAGCTACAGAGGAGGTCCTCTTGAATTCTTCTCAGATAATGGGACGAATTTCCATGGCGCCAGCAAAGAAATTGTTAAGCAGATGGAGATTAATTGTGAAGATGTGTTCACCGATTCGAGAACCAGATGGAATTTCAATCCGCCTTCCGCACCTCATATGGGTGGGGTGTGGGAGCGAATGGTGCGCTCCGTTAAGACGGCGTTGAAAGCGTTGGATGATGGCCGCCGAATGACGGACGAAGTACTCCTGACCGTGTTGGCAGAAGCGGTGGATTTAATCAATTCTCGGCCACTGACATACGCTGGCCTGGAACCTGATGCAAAGGAAGCGCTAACACCAAACCATTTTGTTCGCGGCGTAGGACTAATGAGTTCTGAGTCGTTTATCAGACCTACCAATGAAGCAGAGGCACTGCGGGACAGCTTCAAGCGGTCACAGTTTTTGGCTGATTGTTTGTGGAAACGATGGACTTCTGAGTATCTCCCGACGATCAATCATCGCAGCAAATGGCACTCTGAAATGCCTCCTATTGCAAAAGGTGATCTTGTGTATATTGCGGACGAGAATATCCGAAAGCATTGGGTTAGAGGGGTTGTAACCGAGGTATTCAGTGGTGCTGATGGTAGGATCAGACAGGCTTTGGTGAAAACAGCAAAGGGTGAGTTCAGGCGGCCGGTGGTGAAGCTTGCGGTGCTTGAAGTCCAGGGTCGTAAATCTACTGCGGCTGACGCTTTCGCACCAGAGTTACGGGGAGGGGCTATGTACACACCGCTACGCACAGTCGACTAAGGCCTACCTGCATGAGTTAACCATCTTGCGACGAAATGTCAGAAAAGGCACCAGAGTGAATAAAAACAGTATAGAAAGGAGAAAATAGATAAACAAAAGGCAAACGGATGAATTGAGTTGGATAGTTTTTGAAAGTGTATTGAAATTTACAGAGAAATCGTTAGAATTTCTAAAAGGAATTTATTGGTAATATTTTAAAAATTGTATAATTAAAGAATAATGTTGACCAATCGATGTTTTGATAGCCGCTGATAGCCAAATAACTGCTGGATCCTGAGAGACCTGAAAAAAAGAAAAATATTGTAAAATTAATAAAGAAACTGTAAAATGTAAGTAGAACCTGAAAAGAAAAGAAATGAGATTAATTAAATACATAAAATTTCAGTTTCAAGCTGCGAAACAAGAAAATTGCTGCTTTGAAAATTAGTTTGTTGTGACGACCCCGAACAATTATAATAATACATTTTAGTAGGAATATCTGAAAATTCAGGGGAAATAGGTTAAGTTAAGGTTAGGACTACGCGCTTCAACTAATTAATTAATACCAAGTAGATATTTTCATTAAAATTTTATCAATTGAAAATTGCCTTTTAGCCTTCTAATCTGATAGAGAATAGTTTGGATCCCAAACTCAAATGTCGCCACTAACCATCGCGGATATTTTCGTTGTCTCGGGTTGAGGGCGATATTGACCGTGTAAGGTGGAAAATATTGATTGAGGTTTGATCAGATGTTGAAAGCCTAGCTGTCACGATATTGAAGACACTTATTGTCAATCCGGTTGATCGTGTAAGGTGCCCAATAGAATTACTATGGAACTCGCTTTCGCGGATAATCCGCACCGTGGATCATCCGCTCACGGATAATCGGGGTTCCACTGTATATATAGAATAGGAATATATTCCATATTGCCTTTAAGGCGTCCAGATTTATTTTTCATATTATAGCATTTGTCCACATTTTCATAAGAAATTCAATTTTATTGACGAATCACAATCCATTTACATAATTTTTATATATTTTGTTTTTGAGAAAAACTTTTATATTGGTGACTGAAATTTTGCAATTTTGCAATTACATTTTCCATTGGTTTTCATTCCGAGTTTTCATTTCTCCCCGTTGTCTAAACAGAAGTGATCACTATAGCAATTCTATCTCCCTTTTTACATGGTCTATTGAGTTTCGTTCGTGTTCGGTCTATTGCTATAATTTTCTGAGTGTATTGTGAGTGTAGCTTATCTGTGTTATTTGTATAACAGTTTGTACAGGGTGGTCATTTTGTGTGTCATTTCAGTCTTGAAATTAATGTTTGATTTTAATTTGTTACATTTAAGCTTGGTATCGCTTCTTTAAGGAATCGATTTCTTCGTTGAAACATTCTTCCTGAGCCAGTCGCACGAGGACCATTTTTGCAGCGTTGATTTCATATACTGTCAAAAACACAGAAGTGTTCCGTCTTATGGGGTTTCGACAATTCTCAATAAATCGTAGACAAAGCGCAACTATCCTAATCAATGGAAGGAAAGAAGATCGAAGTGAGAAGATAAAACTGGGTTCATTCACAGTGGCGGTTGTGATGGCTATGGGAGCGAGAACTCGAGATTCCAGATCTGTTTCCTCAGGAACGGAAATAGAAATGTCCGTCTGCCATTTCAATGGCTCCTGTTTCAGCCATGAAGGTCCTTGCTTCCAAAGATCACTGATCAAAAAATCTTCAATAGGCATTCCTCGGGAAACAAGATCCGCAGGATTTTCTTTGCCGGCTATATGTAGCCACAAATGTCCATATGTAGCTGTCTGGATAACTGAAACGCGGTTTGCGATGAAAGTTTTCCACGAATTCGGTGGGGTCCTCAGCCAATGGAGAACCACGGTTGAGTCCGACCAGAAAAATGAACGGATGTGATCTAACGCGAGGGCCTTAATAACGGTTTGATATAACCGGGCAGCTTCTCTCGCTGCGCATAGTTCTAATCTCGGAATCGTTAATCGCTTTAGTGGAGCGACCCAAGATTTCGACGATAGAAGTTCAACACGTACGTTGCCCTGTCGAGTTATGGACCGAATATACATGCAGGCTCCGTACGCAAGATCCGATGCGTCGGCGAAGCAATGAAGTTGAACGTCGACGTAATCTGGAATGAAGCAAAATCTGGGTATGCTGAAGTCGGCCAATTTAAACAAACGGCTATGAAAATTAATCAATTTCTGCTCGAGCTGCGGCGGTACCGGAGCATCCCACCCGGTTTGCAGCAGAGCCAGCTCCTGCATAATGATTTTTACGGTGACTACCACGGGCGAGATTATCCCGAGAGGGTCAAATAATTTAGCGATCGCAGCCAGTATGCGCCGCCTGGTCCATTCACCTTCATCATCTCCAACATTGTAAAGGAACCTAAGCTGGTCAGCTTTCGGTTCCCAAGTAATCCCTAGAGTTTTAACCTTTTCATCGGGATTTAATTCAAAGGTTATTGTGAGGTTAGTTCCTAACTGTTCTTCAGGAATGTCAGACAACACTTCAGGTCGATTCGAGCACCATTTACGGATTGGAAAACCTCCTTTGTTCATCAACGACGTTAAATCTTCCCTCAATTCGATAGCTTCGTCGACACTTGGGGCTCCTCCAATATAGTCGTCGACGTAGAAATCCTTTTCTACCGCTGATCGAGCTTTATTACCTTCCATTCCTTCGTCTTCAGCTAGCTGTTTCAGCACCCGTGTTGCTAAGAAAGATGAAGGAGTGAGTCCATACGTAACTGTGAGTAGTTCGTACACACCTATGGGCTCATCTTTTGAGAAGCGGAAAAATATTCGTAAACGGAGGTTGTCTTTGTTATCATGAAGTATTTGTCTGTACATTTTTTCGACATCTCCCACAAGTGCTACCTCATACTTGCGGAAACGTAAGATCAAATTCAATAAGTCGTCTTGAATTACGGGTCCTTTCAAAAGAGCGTCGTTGAGGGAGTAACCGCTGTCTGTACGCGCCGAAGCATCAAAGACGACGCGTACTTTTGTAGTCGTGCTTGCTTCTTTGATCACCGTGTGGTGCGGCAAATAAAATACCTTCCGCCGGTCCGGTTCTTGGACTTCTGATTGAAGCTCCAAATCCGATATCTTCCGCATGTGTTGCATAAACAAATATTCCTTCATGAATGAATGATATTGTTCCTTCATGTTCTGGTTCCGTTCCAGTCGTTTTTCCAATTTGCGGTATCTATCCAATGCCATTGCTCGAGAATTTCCCAACATCCGATCCCAGTTCGTATGTTTGGGTAGCTTAATGATGTATCGACCATTTTCTGATCTTGAGTGTGTTCTTTTGAAGCCCTCTTCGCATTCTTGTTCCTCCTTAGACCAAGCAGGCTGGTCTTCACATCCATCTACCCGCCAGAATTTTTCAATCAGTTCCTCGATTTTCTCGGTGGTTGTTGCTGTGCAGCATCGCACTGTCCTTTTCCGTGGTATACTTTCATCACGACCAGAAACAATCCACCCAAAAACTGAATTCACAAGTATCGGTAGCTTCGGACCCAAGACCATCTTTTTCACCTCCCTGTCTACCAAGAAACCGAAGAAATGCTCTGCGCCTAATAGAAGATCAATGCGACTACTGAAATTGAATTGAGGATCCGCCATCTGAAGATTGGGAGGAATATTCCAATGGGAAATTGGTACCGTTGCTGAAGGAAGTTCAGCTGTGACCCGCTGTAACACCAAGAAATCCAATCCAATGGAAAAATCGCTAACTCGGGAATGGACCGTTGTACTAACCGCATGTCTCGCCGTTGATTCAGATTGTCCAACTCTCGTTATTGGAATGCAAATCGGTCGACGTTTAAGCTTCAGCATTTGACACAGCCTCTCACTCATAACATTAACCTGGGATCCATTATCCAACAACGCTCGAGCTAGTTGTTTATTACCATTTTGATCGTGTATCGCTACCACCACCGTAGAAAGAAATACTCTAGAACTCAAGCTATTCTTTTTAGTTCCGACACTATATGATCCTGCTGTGGATCCTTCTGCTGCATCACTGTCTCTTCCGTCTGTTATTTCTGCAGCGATGTGCATCCTAGCTACGTCACTTTTCCGTCCAGTCGTTGATTCGTTGTCTTCTGAACTGCCGCTTGTTGCCTTTGCTGGTTGAAATCCCGGATGTATCAATGTGTTGTGTTTCTTCCCGCATTTCTTACAGCTAAACTTCGAGTTGCAATCTCGTACCCAGTGACCTGTCTTAATACAATTGCTACATAAACGCTTGCCGTTGACGAAATCTAACTTTTCCTTCAGCCCGAGATCCTGGAATTTTGAACACCGTACCAAATAATGCAGATCGCCACAACATAGACAAGTAGGCTCGTTCCTTCCGCCTTCCGAAGAAGCATGCACCGCTATACGCTCACGTTTCATAATTGTCTTGGGTTGGACCGAACCATTGTTTGCGTTGGACAACACCGCATCTAATACTCTTGTTCGTTTTTCCAAGAAGTCCACCAATACCGAAAATGTTGGTTCTTTTATCGATGCGGCATGATCTTCCCATAATTGCGAAGTGCGAGAATCCAGCTTAGAGCACATCCAATGGATAATCATCGCTCCCCAATGTTCCGTCTTCTCACCCAGTTGCTTCAAGATCTTCAGTCGTTGATCAAACTCGTCCACCAGTCCATGTATTCGTCCCGCCGTCTCTTTTTCAATCCTCGGGAATGTGGAGGCGATCTGGCGTAGTGGTAACATCCATGCCTCTCACGCTAAAGGTCACGAGTTCAATTCTCACTCCCGACATTCCTCCAAAAAATGGAAGTAAAAGTGACGAACCAGCCAAATGAGTTGAAAGTCACTATAATACAGATAATAAAAAAAAAAAAAAAAAAATCCTCGGGAATTCCATCAACGCCTGGAGATGTCGCTTCTTTAACAGGTATTCGTTGGAGTAGCGCTTGCTGATGGTGTCCCAAGCTATCATATAATTTCCGTTGATGATCGTGAGAGACTCGATCAGTTTGGCCGCCTCCCCTTTTAGTGCAGATTTCAGATAATGAAATTTCTGCACGTCACTGAGTTCATTAGAGTCATGTATCAATGATACAAACGTTGACTTGAAAGAAAGCCAGCCTTTGAAATCCCCGTTAAACTCTGGTAGAGAAATTTGCGGTAACCGAACGCCTGTGTGCGCACCCAAAGCACCATTGTTACGACCAATAGTGTTATCCAAATTTGCTGGAGATGGAGGAGGTTCTAATTTACCCAGCAGGCTAGCCCTAATTTCGTAATAGCGTTCTTCGAAGTCAGCGTACGCTTTCGTAATATCTCCTTCTAATTCGCCCTTCGTATCGACTTCTGATAAATCTTCCTGAAGCTCATTGAATTCTTCCCAAGATGCCTCAAGCTTATCCAAACGGGATTGAACTTGCCCCTTTTTAGTTTCTGGATCATACTCTTCCAAGAAAACTACATGCCGATCGAGAGCAGCAAAAATTCGATCGCGTTTTCTGAGTTTGTCCTTAATTTTCCCAGCCATACCCTCACTGTAACCTGCTCTTGTTTTGCTAATGTGCACTACTCGAACGCCGCTCCGTTGGACCAACCAATGAAATGAAATAAAATTCTCACGAAGCACCACCAAACCAGAATAATAATTTTGGACAGCTACTAACCTGTAGCCTGTCAATAACAGGCCTTGATTTAATTAAATATCTCCTTACGCTTTCGAATATAGTATATTTATACAGATGTTCAGCAAGATCGCTCACCGCCTCTCGTCCGAGTACTCCAGTTTCCGACAATGTGCTGATTGTGACAGCTATTTCAAACTTCCCACTGATTTTTGTAGTACGATCTGCTTCCTTGACAGCAGCCAAACCGATGTAGAGATGCCGAGACCGTGGCTTAGGATACGTTATACGAATCGTCCGCTGTAGATTGGGATTACTGTCCAGTTGCAAAATAACTGCCAGTACCACTCCGTTGAACCGATAAAATAAAATAATATCTCACATAGCACCACCAAAATCAGAATAAATACGTTGGACAGCTACTAACCTGTAGCCTGCCAACAACAGGCTTTGATTTAATGAAAATATTTCTCAGCACTCTGCACTGATGTGAATCCGCAGTACTAAACGCACCACTCGATCAAGCAATATTGCTCACCACCTCACGTCGAAGTCCGAAAATGATCACTTTTCGCGCCTTTGTGTGTGTGTATCAGCTTCAGACTGTGTTTGCCGCCTGATTTAACACAGTTTGCTTCCTCAACAATTCCGTTGTAGTCAGTCCGATTTACAGCGTTATCCAATTGGCGTGAAATAATATCACGATACGATGTTGGGCGAAGTACCAATGCCGTTCAAGCGTTCAATGAAATGAAAAATTATCTTCCACAGCATCACTCAAATCAGAATAAAAATATAGGACAGCTACTAACCTGTAGCCTGTCCATAACAGGCTTTGTATTTTTTGATATTTCGAATAACGCCTATCGTCCTTTTTTGAAACAGCCGTCCGATGCGATGTAATTCGATTCGATTAAATTTCCATATCCAGCATAATAAATTCCGTCCGTAAAAAGCTTGCCGTTGAAATATTTCACCACAGTATTTCACCAACAACCAGCAGCTATGGCGTTCGGCGCCATCAAGTCCTCTTGAAATATTTCAGCGACGATCTTATTGTCTTCAAGACAATGTAACAATGATCCAATTGTTCTCAGAACAATGGATTGATGAGTCAATTATCCTCAGAACAATGTGACACTTTGATGTAATGATGATCCAATTATCCTCAGGATCGACCCAACTCAACCACGAATCCTGGTCACGGCACCAATGTTGGGGGATTCAGGTTCGTGGGTTGAGTACTACCTCCAATAGTTCCAAAGATGCACCATTTAGCACTGGAACGTACCTTTGGTTCTACGTTGTGAAAGCTTTTATTTGTCCAAACTTAATTCCTTCCTTTCCGTGATTCGTTGATTCCTATTGAATACCGTCCTTTCCAAATCCTTCACGAATCCAATTATCCGCCTTCCTTTTCCTCCAGAGACTCCAACAACTCCAATCATTTAATTTGTAATATGTACCAATTTATTAGAATCACTTTTCATTATTTCCTTTTTTTTCAATAATAATTTTTTGTATTACACAGTATTTATTTCTTGGTGATCGGTCGGATACTGATCACTATAGCAATTCTATCTCCCTTTTCACATGGTCTATTGAGTTTCGTTCGTGTTCGGTCTATTGCTATAATTTTCTGAGTGTATTGTGAGTGTAGCTTATCTGTGTTATTTGTATAACAGTTTGTACAGGGTGGTCATTTTGTGTGTCATTTCAGTCTTGAAATTAATGTTTGATTTTAATTTGTTACATTTAAGTTCACGATGGCTAAATATGCAAACAATATGAATATATTCATGAATTGTCAAAGCACCAAATACGACTTTTGCCATACTTATATACGATTTAATACAGACATAGAAAAAAACAAATGGCGCAAAATATTTTCGTGAAATGTTTATTACAACCTCACGAATCGCCGATTTTATATATGAGTATTTATGTTCGTAGAAATAATAATTGTTTGATTGACTTGTGTTGGGAGTGGAATATGAATGTTTGAAATACCACAGATTTATGTTTGGTGAAAACTGCTCCGATGTGAGTTCGAACTCCGGTCGTCTCCAACAACAACAACAACAGCGGTTTAAACTTTCGAGTGCATCAGCATTTCAACAGCGGTTTAAACTTTCGAGTGCATCAGCATTTCAATGACATTTCAATATGATGTAATATGTTCTTTATTAGGATTTAACATGATTTACTGTTTCATGATTTTCTTCAGCATGCAACACGATTTACTAAAGTACTGAATCGATTTAAATTATACGCTTATACGACACACAAACTGCATCAGCGTAATATACGCATATGATTAAATTATATTTTACGACAATGTACATCATAAAATTGATGGTTAATTATACCGAATTGCGACTTAATTTGATAATGGTATATAAAATCGAGTTTTTACATTTTATGCGATTTCAAATATACACGATACATACTTTGATTGATATTATATGCGATTATGATTTATTCGGATTTCTTGTAAGACTTGGCACGTGCAAAATTATACGATTTAATGTTTGCTGGATGGATGATAATCCAGACAACCGGAGTTTGAACTCACATCGGAGCAGTTTTCACCAAACATCAATCTGTGCCATTTTAAACATTCATATACCACTCCCAACACAAGTCAACCAAACAATTATTATTTCGTGAGGCTATAATAGACATTTCACGAAAATATTTTGCGCCATTTGTTTTTTTTTCTATGTCTGTAATAAATCGTATATGAGTATGGCAAAAGTCGTATTTGGTGCTTTGACAATTCATGAATATATTCATATTAGATCGCAATTCAGTTTCAGCATAATCACTATTATAGCCGATCAAAGTTGCATATTCATCCAAACAAATTCGGTAAGCATTTGCCATGTATGTATATGGCCTCCACTTTTGCATGCATATGCCAGTTAGGCGCATTATATGCCAACCAAATTTTAGGGCATGTGATGTTATATATACGCTTGTTATGCGATTTAATGTTTGCTGGGTTATCTCCGGCACTAATGCGCATGATGTTTGATGACTCGGATCTCCTGTGCTCGTACAGAACAGAAGTCATCACCTCCGGAGTATTTTTACCGCATGGATCGTCCGAGAAATATGTTAAATAAATAGATTTAAGTATTTTGTTCTCTTGAAGTACAAATCACATACAGCATGTTTTTTTATTTATAACTCAATAGAATGATAACGGTTTGTTCATAATCGTAATGCTCTTTGTTTTGTTATGTTCACTCTCAGTCCCGAATGAAGATGGTCGGAGAGTGAAAAATGATTCATCGTGCAATGACATGATTGCTTGCTGTATTGCCTTCGCCATAATTATTCCAAGCAGATACAAGAGTGTTTTATAATTAGATGCAGAGAAATTTTCATTTAAAAAATCGAATAAACATTTCCATACTTGATCGTAACTGTAACAGGTGTCTTGATTTTTAACTCCGACCAGGGATAACCTAATATAGAAGAAACAAAACAATGTTCGAAAAAACTCACAGTTTCATGATGTCATGAGCCAAATTGCTTATGTAATCTTGTAACTGATTGTTTTTAATAGATGACAATTGTATTGTAACTTATTTTCATCATTCATTTTTTAAGGGGTAAAAAAGTGCAGAGAACAGATGTATTCGCAGTCTTCAGGAATAGCAGAATTTTCAATCAAATGTTACCTAATTGTTAATTATTCTCTGAAATCACATACACCGACACTTTTTGCCTTGAAAATAATGTCATATTATTACGAAAATAATGAAAATTTGTTTGTTTATATGAAGATGAGAGTGTGAAAAAGACATACAAACATATCACATCTATTCATCTTCTCCGACATGTTTCCACAAATATCCACTACACACTGCTACATTATACTCATATTCAGCGGGAATTCCAATAAAAAACCACCGGCTCATGGGAGATATGGTTGATCTAAGACGTATCTCAATACGCGATGGTGGAAGTACAGTGTCGACATCTGCGTTGGATGGAAATTACTCTATCAAATTAGCTCGTTTGTCTCCAGTATAACTTTGACAGAATATGGGCCTGATTCTCGAATACACTTCACGGTGGAAACGAAATAAACGGCACGCGATTGAACTACGTTTTACGAGTTAGTGAAGTGTGGAAGAAAATTATGAGTTTTCAGGCAGAATGAGTACCTTCAAATAAAAATCATTAATGAAAATTAACTTCTTCGTATCAAACTGGCGTTCAATGTGAATGGAAAACTTTGTTTTCTTCATGTGGTATAATAATCTTATACAAAAATTTTATCTGAAGATAATTTGACATTATAATGATAAGTTTTAGCGGGAAACTAATTTCGTATCCAGATGTCAACACCGTACCGTTGTCATCGCGGATACGTTTCATTTCGTTTACACCGTGAAGTGTATTCGAGAATCTTTATATGTTGTATGTTGTATGTATATGTTGTATCGCCTAACAAACTTGAGACGGCTCAACCCGTCTTCGTGATATCCTCGCGTCTTAATTGGTTGATAGCCCATTCTGCGAAACGTGTAATCAAGAGAATGAAGAGTTCTAGTCATATTGGAAACTGAAAACCGATATTTTTGGCCAAAGACATCGTTGATTGTCTTGAATTACCCTTAACGTCATCACAGACCAGTTCAACATTTTCGACTGAATTTGAGTAACCAAGTCCATATATAATTCGTTAAATGCAGTTTAAAATCAATCGAAAACGTTTATCCAACTCCAAGGTGTGGTGGATATGTCTATTCGACCATATACTGACAAAGCTGAACAAGTTTTTCCTAATATCCGTTAACAAAATGTCTATCAAGGTTCTTAAAAGCGAATTATATTTAAAGAAATTTGGTAAGAGAACATAATCCAGTCCAGGACAAAAATCATCTTTTTTGATTCTGCACACGTAAATAGATCAATTTACTCATCAGACTGTGTGGCTCTTCATTGACACGAATCTTTTAATACATTCGAAAAAAAAACAATTCAATACTAAAGTTAAATGTATGAACGATATGTTCCGATGAACAATTGCAAATATAAATATATATAGAAGGTGCATTTGCATATTAAGTAAAATTCTGATTATACGCGAGCGTAACATGGGCAAATTTATAACACATGCGAATTGGGGCTCTTTTGGTATTAACAAGTTCTTCCGCATAGTAACTCAATGTTGATAGTTCCTTAATATTTTCCTTCGTTGATCGTATTCTTCGTTGGTCGAGGCATTTTGATTGAATGTAATACTTTTCCGTTTACTGTTTTTGAAAGCATAGGCAGCCGTAGCAGTGTTCCGAGCTATGCAATACAATTTTCTTACCCAATGTTAAAGTTGCTAAAACTTACATTATAGAGCTATTAAACGTAAAAATAATAATTGTATGGATATCAACACAATTCTAATATATTGATTTTCATGACATGAACGCTATGACTCAGGAATAACATTTTCTTGAGTGGTTTTTATAGATGTTTCGATGATGTTGTCTGTCATCAGTGTCGAAAAAATAACGATGTTTTCACCAATACAAACAAAACCATTGCCGAAAATTGAAAAATGAACATTAAACTTTCTGAGCACCAGCTCGGGTTTTCCGACGTTTTTCACTATACAGTGCGACAGCAGATGAAAATTTAATATCTTGTGAGTAATCGATTAGAGTTTGGTTGATATTACTTGATGGGAAGACTTTCCTTCAACTTAGTGTGCGAAAACGATCATTTTCTACACACTGTTTTGCAAAACTATTAATTTTCGGGTGAGGGGTGAGGGAGGGAGATGAAAGAAATGAGCACCATTGTGGCAGCCATTTGTGACTAGCTTCTACCTTCACCTTAAGGCCATGTTCTCACTGTGTTCACTTCTCGCCACGATATTTTGCACCGTGCCAGCGGCGTGTCTTCGACGTGTATTATGAAAATTGTCAATGTGTGTTTTTGAATGAAAGAATGAAAATTGGTTTATTTTTAAATATTCCAACATCGTTGGACGTATTCGGCTAAAAACTCGGAGGGTTGAAAACGTAAAAAATAAAAATAAAACCAAAAATTATGTCACTATTCCAAACAAACATATGCAAGAGAGAGGTGAAGGTGAAGAACAAATATCGCCGGCGTGAAGTGTTTTCGTTTGCACGCCAGACACACGCCAAACCCACACTCGCGACACGTCAGCCTGGTGTGAACACATCGGTAAGAACACACACAATTAATCGTAAGCGTCACACGCCCCGCCACGCTGACGCCCCGCTGCAGTGAGAACAAAGCCTAAAAGTATCACAATTTTTCATAAAATTAAATGTATCCACAGTAAGACCCCTGGTCATATCGTGAGCCCTATAGTTTTTTTGGAGCATCCCTAATTGAGAACTCAACGATCTGTCAGATTGAGAATTGCATCATTGTCAAATCACAGATTAGTCATATTCGGTAGGCTGCTTCACGTTTCGTTTGCAGTAAAGTAGAAAATTTGGCCGTATTTTGACGACGAGAAAAGTTTTCTGTAGCTTTTAACGCTAAGTTCAAGGTAAATATACCATATTTTGATAGGGATATTCGTCGGAAAGTTTTTCTCGATGAGATAATTGCGAATACAATTATGCCGATAACCTAACCTCATTGTGGGAAACCTGATGTAATTTGTGTTTCAATTGTATATTACTGCTAATTCTCAGATGTTTTCTCGTTTTTGCTTGTAGCCAATCGTTAATCAGTCTACAATGGCCACACAGTTCCTCAATCGAATCGGCCAGCTCGGTTTGGGCGTTGCGATAGTCGGTGGGGTAGTGAATTCGGCATTATATAACGGTTTGTTGCTATCGGCAAATAGTATCATCTCACTCTTAACAAAAACTCATCTTTGCGCATTGCAGTTGATGGAGGCCATCGAGCAGTGATCTTCGATCGTTTCACTGGCGTTAAGCAACAGGTTTCTGGCGAAGGTACCCACTTCTTTGTCCCATGGGTGCAGCGGCCAATCATCTTCGACATTCGATCACAACCACGTAATGTTCCCGTGGTGACCGGAAGTAAAGATCTACAAAACGTGAACATCACTCTTCGTATTTTGTTCAGACCAGTGCCAGATCAGCTGCCTAAAATTTACACCATTCTTGGCCAGGATTACGACGAACGAGTGTTGCCCTCGATCACGACGGAAGTGCTGAAGGCGGTTGTGGCTCAGTTTGATGCTGGGGAGCTGATCACTCAGCGAGAGATGGTTTCTCAGAAGGTATCGGACGATTTGACCGAACGTGCGGCTCAGTTCGGTGTTATTCTGGACGACATCTCGATTACTCATCTGACTTTCGGCAAGGAATTCACGCAAGCCGTCGAAATGAAACAAGTCGCCCAGCAGGAAGCGGAAAAGGCCCGGTTCATGGTTGAAAAGGCCGAACAGATGAAGAAGGCTGCCATCGTTTCGGCGGAAGGTGACGCTGAAGCTGCTGCTTTGTTGGCGAAATCGTTCGGCGATAGCGGAGATGGTTTGGTGGAGCTGCGAAGAATCGAAGCGGCCGAGGATATCGCCTACCAGATGAGCCGATCGCGAGGCATCATTTACCTGCCGGCAGGACAGACAACGTTGCTTAACTTGCCTCAGTAGAGTGGGAGTGGTTCGGATTGAGGAAGCATTTCATATTTCATAAGTAGATTCTAGAGGGATCAGTTCATTTCTGTGGGAATCCATGCGACATATGTTATTTGAGGGGTCCATGGTGAGGATTGTGCTTCTCGGTTATTATCATTTAGGGAGTCAAACCGAGCCATCCATTGTCCCGATTGAGTGTCGTCACTTTCCATCTTCGAGGTCGGCCGAAGCGAATTAAGATGCATTTTCTGTTTTATCTTCTGCGGCGATCACAGAGACACATTTTGTTGGCGTTATCTTTAGTTTAAGATTTGAAAACAAACTTTCTTTTTTATATATTCCTTAAACATAACCCAAAATGATAAATTGTTGTGGAACAATGTTTTCAGTGGAAACAATAAAATATGTTCGGAAAAGGAAACAAATATGTTTAAGTGCAGATTTATTTTTATCTACAGCCATTCCATGTCAAACCGATACAGTTGTAAACTGATAGAGAGTGAATTGCTCCACAGATACGGATGAATTACAGGTCGGACTCGATTATATACGATTATATGTGATTCGATTATATACAATTTTGGACTCGATTATATACAGTTTGAAAAAAACTTTTTTTTTACATTTCGAATATGACTTGTATCAAGAAAAAATGTAACCTTTGAACGTTAAGGTGGAGTTTAAGTGGCTATTTTATGTACGGTACGGTAAAAATCGTGAATTTTGAAGATTTTTGAAGAATTTTCACCAGGAATTATTTATATCAATATTGCAGTGAAATTAAGAGAGATAGAAGTTAGGTGTCAAAGAACAAATTGTAAAGTGGCTTGAGAACTTCAATTTGATTGATAGAAACTTTCAAGTTCAATATGAATTTTTGGGATATAATTAATAATAACACATTAAAAATTACTAACTTTGGAATTTTCACTTTCAAAAAGTTATTGAAATCAATTAATTTAGATGTTTCACTACTATATCCTGTACATCTTTCAAACGAAGGCAACAGAATTGGTTTACGCAGCGTACTTTTTAGTGTAGAACCAGTTTGAGGTAACAGAGTCCGAAACAAACGGCCTGATTCTACGCGGCGTGTGAGGTGAGATGACAATTGTCACATCACCATCACGCAACTTTCCTCACTCTATTCCTACAGTCGTATCGGATGCCGTGAGAGGTTCATTTTATGTATGTGAGAGGATGAACAGCAAGTGACAAGGTATTCATTCTGCTGGTTGCCAAATCAGATCAGAGATGCTGCATTCGCACATATGTCTAAGAATTTGCAAACATTTAACTTTTGTCACAACCTTTTATTCCTGCTTTAGGCTGTTTAAAATAGTAACAAAACATTATTGGTTTCAAATGATAAACGAAACTGGCCAGTTTTGCAGACGCTAGTACATATTTACAGATATTTCAGATTTTCATCGCATAAATTGGAGAAAAAAACACCTGGCATCCCAGAATTTTATTTATTTCGCTCAGAGAGATCAGACCATTTGTTTAGGATTTAGTTCGTCCAACAAGCAGACGGAAACGGTTGTTAGCATCATACAGAGTTTAACGCTTTCGTTTGTTTTGATCGTAATTGCTGCTGCTTCCTGCGTACTCACTGTTTAATTGTTGCTCCGGCTCCGGCTTCGATGTTTACCACGGCTTCTGGAATGGATATGTAGTTCGGTGTTGATGGCTCGCTACTAGATAGATTAAACATAACACCCATGTAATAAATATATTGTAGAAAAAAATAAATTCATTTCATATAATGGAAAGATTTCCGGAGTGCTCATTCGCCCGATCGAGAGATACTCACTACCGCTTTCACAAGAAATACAAACTGCTCGCAATTCGTCACACGTATTGTGAAAATTAAATAAAAATGGAATATATACAATACCAATACTATTGGGTTATTTACGACCAGAAATGATGCTTACTTTCCATTTTTGATAAGTTTTCATGCGCTGTCGACACCTCAAATCATATCGATGATTGTCACCTAGAAATCCCAATTCATGTGACAATCGACACGTAGATTTGGGAGCGGGAATACGGTGAGAGTTCATTCAAGTGAGATTTCTCACGGCATACGCCTGGTGGGATCGCGTGACATACGTGACAATTGTCACCTCACATCACACGCCGCGTAGAATCAGGCCGAAAAAAAAAGTTCTATAACTCTGTCATTGTTGAAATTCGAACATAAGCTGTTACCGCGATCCCCTTTCGGTCTTTGGGAATCAGTGCTTTTGATTTGGAGATTGGAACGAAACAACTTTATTCTCCTTCGAGTATAATGTAACGATATTCGGAGTGATGAAAACTGTTGTATATTTGACCTTTCAATGTAGACTAAGACCGATTTGCCTATTCCTATCGGTTTTATATCGCAAAGCGGGTAGATGAGTGGGTAACACAATAGAAAAATGTTCGTGAGCCTTTGATAAAGATCGGCAGATCACAACCGGATGCTGCGATGGGCTGAGAAGAATGATACGTTAGAAAGAGTATGCTATCTAGACCTATTCGAGTAGTCTGGCTCGTCCATTAACTACGCGTTGCGTGAACATACCGGCCACCGTGAAAAAGGCGTCTTTTTAACTGAAACATATCTACTATCCTTCGGTGGCAGATGCCGATCTATCGATTAACTATATATACGTTCCCTACATCTATTCTAGAATGGTTCTATAAAATATTAAGGATTGGAATTCACTTGATTGCATTATGCTTTAATGTTCTTCTGACGTCACTGCTGGAATGCTCTGCTCCTCCTCCGATGTATACATGATCGTGCTGTGTCTGATGTCGTCTTCGGTTGTATACTCATGTGTTTGCTCATTGACGGCTCGGATTTATCAGTTACAGCACGTGTCGTCGTCGAAGGTGATTATGGAGAAAGAACATTTTGTTATTTTTTTTTGAAATTCAATATAAAATACAGACTTCGTGGATGGGAGGTCATTTAACCCCCCGGCGTCGCGCAGTGGTACTGCGATCGTTGGAAGGATCCTAGTTTCCTTCTTGAAGGTTAGCGGATGATGCTAGATCTCCGCTAGGTTGGTAAGTGGGTAACACGCAGATCTTGGTGATGGAACGCCGAAACTCGCCATCTTTCGTCCGGACCGTTACCACCCGAATATTGTTGTCATCGCCTCTGAATATTTGTTTCACCCGCCCTAGTCTCCACTTGAGCGGCGGAAGATTTTCGTCTTTTAAGAGAACCATCGTGTCCAGCTTGACATTGTCCCGGCGCTAGGCTCAGGGACCGCGATAAGCGGACGATGGACCAGGAAATGCCCAGGAGTGAGCACCTCCAGGTCGTTAGGATCAGCCGAGAGCTGTGTAAGCAGACGAGAATTGAGACAGGATTCTATTTGGGTGATCAGAGTCAAGAAACTGTCTAGGTAGAGGATAACGTTCCCAAGAGTACTGCGGAAATGTTTCTTGAGAGACTTTACGGCAGCCTCCCAGAGACCTCCAAAGTTTGGAGACCTCGGAGGTATGAATTTGAAGGCAATGCCGTCGTTGGCACAGCTACTGGTTACGAGGTGTTGATGTTGTTGGGTTTCGAACAACCGAGTGAGCTCATCGAGCTCTCGCTTGGCTCCTCTGAAGTTTAGGGCATTGTCGCACTCGATCAGTTCTGGCCTGCCCCGTCGGGCAACGAAGCGTCGCAATGCGGCGATGAATGCCTGGCTTGATAGATCTGTATCACATTCAACGTGAGCCGCTTTCGTTACTAGGCATACGAAAATGGCGATATAACATTTAACGGGAGCTCCTCGTTGTATCTGACGGTAGTAAAAAGGTCCGCAATAATCGACTCCCGTTCGTAGGAACGGAAATGTTGGTGTTACACGTTCTGATGGAAATTCCCCCATGAGTTGTTCCATGACCTCTGGCTTGCAACGGAAACATTTAATACATGAATGCACTACCTGTCGTGCAAGATTGCGAACACGCAGCGTTCAAAATCGTTCCCGAACCGCTGCTGTCATTAACTGAGGTCCAGCATGGAGAAGGTTAAGATGATAGAACCTTAGGATCAGCTCAGTCAACGGATGTCGATCTGGGAGGATCATCGGATGCCGCTGGTTAAACGTTACTGGAGCGTTTCGCAGCCGACCCCCGACGCGCAATATGTTGTTGGCTATCAGCGGAGAAAGAGCCTTCAGCCTCGAATTTTTCTTGACCTGTCCATCGCGAGATATATCTTTAAAATCTTGAGTAAACCGTTCTTCCTGTGCGATTCGAACGAGGTTTTCTGTTGACTCACGAAGTTCAATGTGCAATGTGCGTTCATTCCTCAGGTTTTCGGGAACAGCCTGCAGAATTTCTTTACTGTTAGAAGCCCACTTACGAAGCTGTAGCCCTGCTGATTGCGTCAGCTGGAGAAGCTGTTGGATGAGCGCTTGACCTTCTTCAGCAGTGTTGGTACCTGTGAGTAAGTCATCCATATAAAAATCCTTGCCCATTACAGCCGCAGCTACAGGATGGCTCTTGGATCCAATTTCCGAGAGTTGCTGTAAACATTTGGTCGCGAGGTACGGGGCCGATGAAGTACCATATGTTACTGTGGTCAGTCGGTATGTCTTTATAGGTTCCAAAGGTGACTCTCTCCAAAGAATCAGTAGGAGTTGCTGATCGAGGAGAGACATCCTGATTTGTCTGTACATCTTCTCGATGTCAGAGATGATAGCGTACTGAGGAAATCGAAATCGAAGGAGTATGGCAACCAGATCGTCTTGTATCTGCGGACCAACCATGAGGGTATCATTAAGAGACACCCCAGTATTCGTTGGACATGATGCATCGAATACCACTCTCAACTTCGTGGTAATGCTGTCTGGTCGAATGACACAATGATGGGGTAGATAGTATGTTGGTAGTTGTGGGTCAGGGTTGGCTACCATCTCCATGTGTCCGAGCTCCGCATACTCACGAATGAATGCTGAATAATTATCCTTCAGGGCAGGATTAGCGAGAAGTCTTCGTTCCAAAGATAAGAAACGACGAGTAGCAATTTCTTTCGAACTCCCGAGTTTGGAAAAAGTTGATTCCCGTTTAGGGAAAGCGACGACGAAACGACCATTAGGATCTCGGAAAGTTGTTCTGGCGAAATGTTCCTCACATGCAGCTTCCTCCAATGAGAACGTACTGGTAGTGCGGCATGACTCGATTTCCCAAAACCGAGCTAGCTGCTCCTCGATTGTGGCTATTGAACAAGCGAGATTGACGACTGATGATTTTATCCTTCCAGATCTGACCTTTCCAGACACCAACCATCCTAGTGCAGTGTTTTGAAGAATAGGTTCTCCGGGACCGTTCTGTAATTGACCATCCCTTAGGAGATCGTAGAAGTTTTCTACGCCGAAAATTAAATCTATTGGACCGGGTTGACCGAATGAAGGATCCGCTAGCACGATGTCCGAAGGAAACTTGAAGCTTGACACATCGACGACTTGATTTGGTAATTCCATCGTGATCTTAGGAAGAAAGTGGAATTTCCAACTGGTATCAAAACCAGGGTGATGGGACTGGATACGAATGGTAGTAGAATATTTGGATAAAGTAGACGAAAGTCCAACACCACTGATTGGGATGAATTCCCTTGCACGATTCAGCTTCAATTTTTGGACAAGCTGCTCCGATATGAAGTTAAGCTGCGACCCTGAATCCAGAAGAGCTCGGGCCCACAGGAACTGTCCACTAGCAAAAAAAACTTTCACTAGTGCGGTTGACAATAACACCGTTGTTGGGACGATATGCTGTTGCTCGTTGGGTGCTGATGAAATGTGGCTTGTCGAAATTGCAGAGACGGTGGGGGCTGGGTTCTCAGGAGACGCATGTAGATTGCTTGAGTGAGACGACTGTGAGTGGTTTGCTGGAGTGTAGGACGAGGAGGATGACTGCGAACCAGATGGCGGAAGCTTCGATTGGTGGGGTTGGTTTGATTGGCTATTTGGCGGATTGGTTCGTTGATGCAGCATCGTATGGTGCTTTTGATTACACACACGGCAAGCTCCACTAGAACAGCTCTTGACGAGATGAGATGACGATAGGCAATTAATGCAGAGCGAATTTTTCTTGGTGGCTCCGTACCGCTCAGTAGCGGTCATTTTGCGAAAGGTTTCACACTGGAACGGTGAATGAGGTGACTTCTTGCAGAAAGGACATGTTTTCTGCGACGGCGACACGGCTGAATGCACAGACGTTAGTTTGAAAGTGTTGGAACGAGATGCGGAAGACATGCGAGGAGGATCGGATAGTCGAGGCTTAGATGCGGCAACAGACTGAAGGACCAAACTATGACTGCGCAGAAAATCGACGAGTTCATTGTACGTAGGAACATTTGTTGACCTCCGATATGTCTCCCAATTACGCATGGTTACGGTATCTAGACGAGAACTGAGCATGAATACGAGAATAGTACTCCAGTCATCCGGATGCTCATCCAACTTCTCGAGCATTTTCAGATTTCGCTCATATTCATCGATCAGCTTGTTAAGACATTCAAAACATTCTTTTCTCATAGGCTCTGCTATAAAAAGAGCTTCAACATATGATTTTACTAGGAGATATTTGTTCTCGTACCTCTTTTCTAATAATTCCCATGCGATAGAATAATTGGCTGATGTAACCTCAATTACTTCGATCACACGCTTAGCCTCTTTAGATAAAGATGAGACTAAGTACGAAAATTTGTCCACATTGCTGAGATGAGGTGCGGAACCGATCAACGATTTAAAAGTATCCCTAAATATGGGCCATTCCCTAATGGATCCGTCGAAATGCGGAAGTTTTGACGTAGGACTACGTCTTTCATTTCTATACCGGGGTGTAAAATCAAAGTTTCGAAAACGAAAGCGTTACGCCGGAGACCGAGATTTTAAGCGTTATTGGCTCCTAAACAACTGAACGAAATGTTATGATAAACACTTCATTCGAAAGATAAAATGTCTACGCGTTATATACTTGTTACTTTTTGATCCAAAAACTTGTTTCAATAGCTTTAAAATTCTTTCAAAACAGGCTATTGAAATCACCAATCGGTATATAAGCGAGCGCCACTCGGAAATCTACTCAGTTATAATTGAACAGCGATTGAGGTACCATCGCAGGAATGAATTGATGTTTCCCCAACACAGACTTTAAAACCATGGAGCCAGGAAAAATCGGTATTGCAAAATAAATACAAGCAGCGGGTACTTTTGTATTCGTTTGTGCTTTAGCAAACCGGAATGTTTCCCTAACACAGACTTCAAAACCATGGAGCCTGGGGAAATCGGCATTGCAAAATAGATACAAGCAGCGGGTACTAGTGCTCCCTTGGCCGAGTGGTGAGCGTCATAACTAACATGCCGGGTGTTCGGGTTCGATTCCCGTTCTGGTCGGGGGAATTTTTCGTCAAAGAAATTTCCTCCGATTTGCACTGTGATCACGCGTATTCTAGAGCTTGCCACTCAGAATGCATTCAAGGCGTGTTATTTGGCATAGAAATCTCAACTAAGTACTAATAAAAATGTCGCAAGTAATACTACGTTGAGACGGCGAAGTTCCTCTAGGAACGTTAGTGCCATTGAAGAAGAAGAAGAAGCGGGTACTTTTGTATTCGTTAGCATTTTTGCAAATCGGAATGTTTCCCTAACACAGACTTTAAAACCATGGAACCTGGGGAAATCAACATGGAAAAATAGATGCAAGCAGCGGGTACTTTTGTACTCGTTTGTCCAACACAGATTCCGAAACCAATAAGCATGAATTGACCTAAATTGGGATTTGTTTGCAATTGAATTCGTAAATTGTTTCATTCATTGACTAGTTTAATCAATAGCTTTGCACAGCGGCGATATCGTACCCAATGAGGAACATTCGAAGTGCGATTATTGCTAATTGAAAAAACACAAATAATTACTAAGCCAACGGCAGTCCTACGTCAACCTTGCGATTATATCATAGGTATAACCCATCCATAGTTTTATTTCCGGAAATTTCACCCGCGAATGTACGGTATTTGTAGCGGATTGCACCACCATTGCGGTAGACGATGAAGGTTTTTGTATATTCGAAACTAGAAATCCTTTGATTTTCAGGTACGTGAGCTCAAATTCTGCGCGTGCGGATTGATATAGATTTTCGATCGATCCATCGGAACCTTCTTCATTTTTGATTGATTGTCTTAGTACTCCTTGAAATTCTTCGGATGACTCCAACTCTAACCTAACACGCTTAAACTCGTCGTTGATCTCCTCTAAATATTCTTTCCACGCTCCTAGCATATTCTTATCCGTCTCTTCATTGTATTTTCCTATGGATCTTTCCAAATTTTTGAGAGAATCTATGCAAAAACGCTCCTGGCGGGAAAGCTTCTTAAATTCAGTCGCCATCTTGACTAGTAAACTGCACTAGAACAATCGATTAGAACCGCGTATCACACACGTGCTTGCCAATTTGCCAACCAACTCCCAAAATTCATCAAAACCTACTCACCTCCGTACCACTTAAGTCATGCAAGAATTGCGAAAAATTCAGTAAGCCAGCGAACTGAAACTTACTTATGCTATCTCTATCCTTTTGGATCACATTCACATGCAAATCTACTTACAGTCTCCGTCGGGGTAGAGAGAGAAACCCAAGCCACGCCACGCGGCGGTATCCAAGCCTCCGGTTATTCAATCTCGAGATGATAATGGGATGAATAGATGAATAGCGCACACTTCACAAAGGACCCGCGCTGCTTGCTGGATGTTGTTCCACTGGCTTTTTTCGGGTAATAAGTTACCACTGAATAATTATTATTCGCGCACAGTTCGATTCCGCGACGCTAATTTCTTTCTTCAGTTATTTCTAATGTCGCTAAAGTTTCACATCGAGTACCGTCCGTGGTACATAAGTCTTTTTTAACACTTCACTTGTGAATTCACTCCGAACAGACCGCGAATCGCAAACACTGATCCCAAGAGTCCTTGATCCGGTTCGAAGGACCAATTTTTTATGTTACCGCGATCACCTTTCGGACTTTGGGAATCAGTGCTTTTGATTTGGAGATTGGAAGAAACAACTTTATTCTCCTTCGAGTATAATGTAACGATATTCGGAGTGATGAAAACTGTTGTATATTTGACCTTTCAATGTAGACTAAGACCGATTTGCCTATTCCTATTGGTTTTATATCGCAAAGCGGGTAGATGAGTGGGTAACACAATAGAAAAATGTTCGTGAGCCTTTGATAAAGATCGGCAGATCACAACCGGATGCTGCGATGGGCTGAGAAGAATGATACGTTAGAAAGAGTATGCTATCTAGACCTATTCGAGTAGTCTGGCTCGTCCATTTTTTTTATTTTTATAGAGACTTTGCCTCGGCTCGTCCATTAACTACGCGTTGCGTGAACATAAGCGTAGAACGATTTTTTTCATCAAATATGATCATCTATCACATGTGAGAAAGGTATTTTCTGACTTCAAGGGGATGAATCAAAAATTAAATTCTTTTATTTTCAATAAACGAAAAAAATATGCATAAAAACGAACAAGAAAATTTTTTTTTTGACTCGATTATATACAGGATTCGGTTATATACAGTGAAAAGAAATCGGAGACTGTATATAATCGAGTCCGCGCTGTATCTTGATGTTTATTTTGCGTAAAGAAGAGATTAACCTATTATAAAGTACTATTGAATGGATATCATAATGCAAAAGCCGATTTCGATCAAATCGTTGAATTCATTCCTTATATTTTATCGATCACCTTCGATCAATATTATAGATCGTTAAAACATTTAAACACACTTACAACACATTAGTTATTTTTTATTCAACAACCAACATATTCACCAGAAATAATTTATATGGCAGAACAACGTTTGCCGGGTCAGCTAGTTTCCCCATACTTCTGGACATTTTCATTTAGAGAAATTTCAATCCTCACTTTCTTCCCCGGAATCATCTTCCTCGTCGAACGTCAGCTCGGTTTCTTCTTCCTCCGTTTCGTCCAGCTCCATTGCGGTGGGATCAGATTCCTTCTTTTTCCTAAAATTGTTCAGCACTATTTCGGTCAATATGTCTCGGCACTGTTCGTCGAACCGCGGTGGCAACCACCCGGTTTTCTCGTTACAAATCGCCCCCGTCATCGGTGTTGGAATCTTCTCCAGCATCTGTTGAATTCGTGGCACCTGAACATCACAGTACTGATAGAAAATTATTCTCATCTGTGGTAAAGTGTCCATTGTAAAGATGAAATTATTTTTCGGCGCAATCGACTGATTGAGGCTTGGTTTCTCTGGATCACGTGTGTTCGATGCTGGATTGGCAAAACGCATGCAAGGTTTAGTAGGTTTATGTGTCCGTTTGACGTTCACCTTAGCGTGGAGGTCACCAATGGAGCGAATGCGGAAATCTAGCAACTGATAGAAGCGAGACTCGAAAAACTTTCGAGGATCGTAACCAAAGCGAGTCCAGGTTCCGCGCCATGGACCATTTACGAAATAATAGGCAACGGATGGTAGCACATAACGGATGTCATCTTCGCTCAACTGGAGGGTGCTTTTAAGTGCAGCTTTTGTCCAGACGGGTCGTTCGTGAAAACTCTTCGTGATCAAACTGATTGTTCTTTCCTGAACATTCCTGCTGCGAAGGGTCTGTATTGCCAGAGCATTTGGCTCCGCGGGGAGCGGATCTGATAAACTAAACGAATGATATATTCCATGCTTTGTCCTTCGCGCTCGCTCTCTTTCCCCTGGATTAAACAGATCCGACGTAATATCTTTCGATTTAAATATACTGAGTTGGGCGTTATCAAATCTACTGAAGGAAATGGGAGGCATAAAAAACGGTACATGACCGCTATCTCCTATCTGGTGCGAGACAATAACACCACTTGGAACGATTTTCTCGTACACGCACTCAACTCTCCCCATTTGATTCCGTGCCGCCGGAAGTAGCTGAAAATCACACATACTCTCGAATTTATAGAGTAAGTTAACGTGACCTGCGATTTCTATTGAGCTGACCTCAACTTCGTTGGGTTGCTTCCGTTTCCGTCTAATTTTGAGCTTGAACACAATTCCCGTTGTATTGTTCCGGTCACCGAACACCGGCTTTGCGTAGATGGAATCCGGTCGCAGGCGGAGTTCCAGACGACGTTTCTCCGAGCAAATGGTCTTGAAAGGAAAGTCAAATTAGTTGAATCCGGAATCAATCCCATGTAATGAAACCTACATTGCTGAGTTCAATATTGCCACCAAGGGACGCAATCATTCGATCAGGATTACGCACAATTCCTGGATACTCGATGCACACAAGCTCCTTGCACAGATTGTGTTTGTGTGAATTCATCGGATCACACTCCATTTTGAAAGAGGTTTTTTGGATTCGATAAAATTATAAAATTAAAAATACAATACGACTGCTACTATAGCTTCTGTCAACAATTTCCCATGTATGTGAAAAAATTGATCCGTCAAACTCAAACTCAAGAAGTGCCATAGTATTTCGATTTTCCACAGCCGTCTTGGTCGTTATAGACGATATAAACAGAGATGCCAGGTTTGAAGACGTGTTTTCATTTTGTGAAGACATTCTGCAGACAAAATGAAATATGTGAAGACATTTCAGTATGTTAGCGTACGTGGATTTTGATAGTTATTATTTCCATGAAATTCTAACAATTGGCCAAAAATATCATCAGAAGAAGTAGGGCTTTTGTCTCGGTGTCATTCATTCGTTCACTTTTTTATCAGTGTCACTCGTTTGCTTTTGTTTTTGGTAATCAACGGAGACTTCTGTCTTGGGGTCATTCGCTAGCTTTTTTCAAAAATTTTCAAGCAGAAAATCCAAAAGCACATAGAATGAATTCAATAACAACGCCACTTTTATTTCCAATTCTGGAGATCCTCAAGCGTTTTGAATATATATTGTCTCTAGAAGACATTAGTTCATTTGCGCTTGAAATTTTGAGTGATTGTGACATTGTATTTTTATTATTCTGAGTCTATACTATACAACAGATTAACCAAGACCATTCAAACGACCACTTCACAAATCGAAGGTTCTCCGGATGCATAACGTTTCAACAATTAGTTTTATGGATATGGTCTGACTTACAACCAAAACTTCAAAGCTGAAATAAACAAATTTAGCTATCACAGTTCCGTCGTTATGGAAGAACTGGGGCTATACTCATTCAATGAACGATTTATCGAGCCAATTATCATTTCGGAACTCATAAAATCAAGTTCGTGGTTGTGCAATATACTCTTTGTTCCCATTTATTGAAATAAACTTCAAAACCTCAAGGTAAGTTTAATGAAATGAAACTTTGTTCAACAGTAAGTTATGAATTTTAGTTTCCTCCGATATGATTGTGAAGACATTTTTTCGTACCATGTGAAGGCATTTGAAAAAATTACCTGGCATCCCTGGATATAAATGCGATACAGAGATGCCAGATGTGCAGACATGTCATGTGACAACACATAAGGGGCTGTCCACATACCACGTGGACAACTTTAGGGGGGTAGGGGTTAATAAAATGTCCACGCTTGTCCACGGAGCGGGGGGAGGGGGTGTAGACTGAGTCCACGTGGAGATACGTGGACAATATCTCACGTAAACACGTGTAGATGACCAAACTATTTCCTATGATCGAACTTTTCTAGTTACGGGGTATGCATAGACCCTCCCCATCAAACATTAAATCGCATAACAAGCGTATATATAACATCATATGCCCTAAAATTTGGTGGGCATATAATGCGCCTAACTGGCATATGCAGGCAAATGTGGAGGCCATATACATACATTGCAAATGCTTACCGAATTTGTTTGGATGAATATGCAACTTTGACCGGCTATAATAGCGATTATGTTGAAATTGAATTGCGATCTAATATGAATATATTCATGAATTGTCAAAGCACCAAATACGACTTTTGCCATACTCATATACGATTTATTACAGACATAGAAAAAAAACAAATGGCGTAAAATATTTTCGTGAAATGTTTATTATAGCCTCATGAATCGCCGTTTTTATATATGAGTATTTATGTTAGTAGAAATAATAATTGTTTGATTGACTTGTGTTGGGAGTGGAATATGAATGTTTAGAATGACACAGATTGATGTTTGGTGAAAACTGCTCCCATGTGGGTTCGAACTCCGGTCGTCTGGATTATCATCCACCAGCTATCTCGCGCGGCTATCTGAAATTTAATTCAACAGCGGGTAAAACTTTCGAGTGCATCAGCATTTCATTGACATTTCAATATGATGTAATATGTTCTTTATTAGGATCTAATATGATTTACTGTTTCATGATTTTCTTCAGCATGCAACACGATTTACTACAGTACTGAATCGATTTAAATTATACGCTTCTACGACACACAAACTGCATCAGCGGAATATTCGCATATGGTGCAGATTAAATATATTTTACGACAATGTACATCATAAAATCGATGTTTAATATACCGAATTGCGACTTAATTTGATAATGGTATATAAAATCGACTTTTTACATTTTATGCGATTTCAAATATACACGATACATACTTTGATTGATATTATATGCGATTATGATTTATTCTGATTTCTTGTAAGACTTGGCACGTGCAAAATTATACGATTCAATGTTTGCTGGGTCATAGCCAAAAACTATAAAAACTATCCATTCCATTCTTTGTTCCATTATTCAGTTCATTCGCCACTAATCTTCCACTAATATAATCTTTGTCATCTTTCAAATGAAAGCAATTGAATCGGTGCAAGCATCGTACATTTTGAATTTGAGTCGAATTAAGGCAAGACAATCGATCTCAAGGAAAGTTCAATAATTGTTTTTTAGTTGAGATGAGGAAGGTTTTTTACCTAGGTCAAATTACTCGCAATTCACTTATTTCCTCAATTATTCTAATAAAATAAGAAAAAAATGTCCACGGTCAACAGGGGGAGGGGTATGAACATGTCCACGCTTGTCCACGGAGGGGGAGTCTAAAATCGTTCTTTTATCTGGCCATGTGGGCAGAAAAAAAGAAAAAAACGGCCCCTAACAAAATATGTGAAGTTTCTTTATGTTGTGAAGACATTTTTAAGAAATTTACTGACTTTTCAATATTATGTGGAAAATGAATAAACGTGATATTTTATTCAGTAATCGGTTTGAAGTTTTCTTGTTTATGTCTGAACGGATTAGTGGAAAATGTTGATCTTCGGTGTGAGTGATCGCAAAATGTATTATTTCAGAGTGCAATTTAGACTGTAGCGATGAAAATTCGATCGAATTTGACGATTCTATTGCAGAATGCTGCCTAAGATGATTGATAGTGGGAAGTATATTCATGCCTGAAGTAGGAAGCATATTCATGCCTGTAGTAGATGGCAGAGACTATTATGCTGAACGCAATCAGATGCTTATGCAGCTCCAACCTCATACCCCTTTTCGATCTAAGTTTCATAACAGAATGGCACACTTTGACTAACAACTGTTTATTGATTGAAACATATTTCGAAAATGTTCAGTCATGATGAACCAACTCTTCTTTGCTTCTTTGGTTCAGTCAGAGCGGACCATGTGCGTATAGGAAGCCAAATAGCTGCTAACATTTGTAGGAACAATATTGCACAAAAAAAATGTAAAGCTTCGAAAATTGCAGAACACCGATCATCATGTTCGTTTTTCTCGAAATCATGAAAATGTTACATGGTCCGGTCTGACTTAACACCGACCATATTTGTACCAATCCTGGTGGAGACATGTGAAGACATCCTTTCGTATCGTTTGAAGTCATTTGAAAACATCTCGTGGCATCTCTGAAGCGATCATCTTCAGAGGTAAAGGTTCCAGTATTTAGAACAATAAATGAGTGTTTTGAGTAGTCTTAAAGCAAAGATACTTTCTATTGGAATAGCAGGTCCGAAAAAAAGCTCTTAATTTCTTACCTTCAAAAAAAGGTCACCAGCTAAGAAAATTCAAAACCGATCAATGAATAAAATATCACGTTTCAAGTGATAAATAATAAAGCTTTCATTCATTTTCCACATAATACTTAAAATTCAATAAATTTAATAAAAATGTCTTCACAACATAAGGAAACTTCACTTTTTTTTTGTCATTTGTTATCACATGACATGTCTGCACATCTGGCATCTCTGTATCGCATTTATACACCCAGAAAATGGATTACGAAAAAAGCTACCAAATCATTGGTAATGTAAACATTAGTAGAACGTACATATTTTCTATGAATATTACCAACCGTATGAATGTCAAATTCAATACACATGCTTACCAACGATTGGTACATTTTACTACGTGGAAACAGGCTATAACGGCGATGCAAGTGGGTGTATTTGTTGATTTGTAACGGGTTTTTGAAACAATGGGTCAATTTAAATTACTAAACTCGCTTTCCAATTATAAAGTAACTGGACCGGTATTGAACTGATTTCAAAGTTCCTTGAAAGGGCGAACACAAATAACTGTTTATAGGGACAGTAACTCATAAGTCATAACTCAAAAATAAAAAAAAATGCCTATCTGATTTTTGGATGTGTTGTGTAAAAAACCCCAGCTTTGAAGAAAAAATATTTTAAAAAATAAGGTAACCTAAGGTAAAAAACAAATATAATCAATATTTACGAAAATAAAATCCACATTTTCTGAAAATGTTATATTCCAACAAAGGCTAACTAATAATTGGCTTCAATTTGACATGTCTATCGTTTGAATTGGTTCAGTAGATCAAAATATATGCATTTATAAAAAAAAACATTTTTAGAAAAAAGGGAAAAATTTGATTTTTGAAATTTTAACACCCTAAAATAGGTGAGCACCTCAAAATGGAAATGGACAAACAAAAAAAAAAAATATGGGTCTAATATTTTGTGATAAGGAACGAAACTACCAATTGTAACAGAAATGTGAGAACCACTATATCGGTTTGGCATGTAATGGCTGCTATACTATAAAGAACGCTTACGTTCATACATAAGATAATAATGGCATGACACCGAACTATCTACAAAATACGATAAAGTATGGAAGAGATTGGGAGAGGCTGTATTAATAACTGTGTGTTAGAGGTACGAATTGCGTTATCGAATTATTTTGTTTATTTGTTCACATAATAGCATAAGATTTTACATCTTTTAAATTGCTACAAAGTATAGGGAGTGCATGGTATTACTAGTCATTTACGTACTATCTAACTTCAAAAATGTTCATTATATAAATTAATTCATTAAATTAAAGTACTCTTTGCATTGCTTCTTAAATGTTAAAAATGATTTTTGATTTCTTAGATTGCTTGGTAAAGAATTCCAGAGACAAACACCTCTCACAAATATAGTTTTGGCATAAAAGGCTGTAGAATGCACCGGTAAAACATATTTCTCTAGTCTATTACTTCTAAAAGGTATCAGCTTTTCATGTAGATATGCGGGGCATTTCGTTGTAATTATTTTATGAAGTATTAAGCAAGAGCGAGCTTTTATAAAGTTATGGAAAGAGTAACCTAAAAGTTAACTCTGTAAATGCGAAACACTGTCCAGACGACCAAGATTGAATACAAACCGAACACACGCATTAAGTGCGATTCTTAACCTATCTAAAGTCTGTATGCTCACTGAAAGCAGTAGAAAGTCACACGTCACGAAACATGGTAGAATGAAGCTTTTGAATATCTTCAGCTTAGTTTCCTGGTTCAAGAAAGATCCTTTCAACTGGAAACATCGTAGAGTTCCGTATATCTGGCCACATTGGCCCAATATGAATTTATCCCACTGGAAGTTATGCTGGATAATGAAACCTAGACTAGTGGCACTTTCTACAAACTGAATTGTGTCATTTCCGATAGTCAAATTCAAATGGTTAACATTATTACCCCGTGTAATAAGAAGAGCTTTTGACTTTTGTGCATTGAGCTTCAAACTATTTGCCTCTGCCCATGTTTTTATAGAATTTAAATCATCGTTCACTAGTCTACAAATAGTCAAAGCGTTCACATTATTGTAGTTTGCGTAAAGCTGCACATCATCCGCAAAAATATGCACAGAACAATGTTTTACAATTCCTGGTAGATCGTTGATGTAAAGAGTGAACAAAATTGGGCCTAGTACCGATCCTTGGGGCACTCCCGATGTGACTGGAAGAAAAATCTGAAAGCACGTCATTTATATAAACTGCTTGTTTACGATCACTTAAATAAGAATCGATGAGGTTTACCGCAGAAGCACTAAAATTAAACTTCGAGTTCAGTTTTCCACATAGCTGAGCATGGGAAATAGTATCGAATGCTTTCGAGAAATCCAATAGAATCAAGATTACTTTGTCACCACTATCGATAGCATATCCGACATCATCATACACTTTCATCATTGCTGTTTTGGTACTATGACCTGCACGATAACCAGACTGGAATGCTGTTACCAAATGATTTTCTTGTAAAAATGAGCACATTTGATCTTTAAGTATTCGTTCGAAGCTTTTAGATAGAGCGCATAAAATACTTATGGGTCGTAAATTATCCAAAGTGTCTAGATTGTTCTTCTTTCTGAGTGGTATTACCTTAGAACATTTCCAAGCAAGAGGGTATTTACCAGATACAATAATGCAATTGAACATGTTGGTAATTGGATCGATTAGAATTGGTAAAATGAGTTTTAAAAATTTCATGGGAAGTTCGTCTAGACCCACAGCATTTGATGTGACCATGTGAATGGAATTAATTACATCGTAATCTTGAATACATCGAAAACGGAAATGGTGCTCCGAATCGGAATTGGATATATGATGAATGTGATGAGAAGTTCCAGAGGAATTTTTTTTATGAAAGCTACTATTTATTTCATTAGCATCGAAATTAATCTCGTTCTGCTCAGATCGCTTTGAAAACCCTAACTCTCGAAATTTTGTCCAAAACTCATTGGGAGACGTACTAGAAGATAAGTGAGTATTGTAATAATCTCTTTTCGCCTGGTTTACTAAACGATTAGTCAAATTTCTCAACTGTTTAAAAAATGAAAAGTCATTTGAATCATGTGTACTTTTCCATCTTTTGTACGCAAGATCACGTTCAATCATAGCTTTCTGAATTTGTTCATTAAACCACGGGTTGTGTCGATTCTTATTTCTAAATTTCCTAATAGGGACACAACTATCATACAAAGTTTTGACAAAACAATTGAATAAGTCAACTAATGTATCAGGATCATCAGATGAGAAGAAAACGTTTCAGTCGAGTCTGTTGAATTGTGATAAAATCATATCAGAATCTACATGTTTGTAGTCACGGTAATAGACTTCCTTGTTGACTATACTTTTATCGAAGTCCAGAAAAGCGAAAATGAGGTCATGTTGTGATATATTTGGAACATCTATTTGCCCAAATCTTAAGATTTGACTTGGCTCGTTGGTTATGATCAAATCAAGCTGCGAGGATCCATAGGAATGGAAAAAAGTCGGTTCTTTGCCAACTATGCTCAATGACAGTGAACTAAGAACATCAATGAAACGCTCAGATTTAGAATTCGTACGAAGAACATTTGTATTGAAATCACCAAGAAGCAAAACATTATTATACCGCGTTCCATGCTCCGTAACGAAAATAAGCTCTGAACAATCCAGCGATGGGTGATTATAGATTAGTCCAACTAATATCTTTTCAGAATTTACCATAATTTCAACGAAGATAAACTCAATTGGGTGATTGTGTTGTATAATAAAAGAAGATTCAATAATTTTGAAATTATAACATTTTTTTATATATATTAATAAACCACCTCCAACGTTTCCGATCCTGTCATTTCTTACAGTATTATAACCGACAATCTCAATTAAACTTGAAGGCTTGCTGTCATTCAGCCAGGTTTCGCATACACAGACTATATCCACACTAGCAATGCTCATTATTTGACGTAGCTCATCCATCTTAACCATATTTCTTGCACATATGCTCTGCATATTCAAACTGCAAACCGACAATTTATTGGGTATTGAAGCTGACTTCATGACTATTCCCGGAATATTTATATCTGTAGGGGTGTTTGAGGAATGTATTTCAGCCATAATCTCGATTATGTACACTTAAGAAGCAATGCTGCACTTTTAGCAAAAATAAACATGAATTCATTGAAAAAAATTAAATATGAAATATGTAAATAATAACAAAGACGCAAACTACCCTTAAAAAGTTCAACGTAAAAAGCACAGTGTAAAAGATTTTTCTAGAATTATTGAATTTGACATATCCTCCAAGTTGCACAAGCCCAGTTTAATATAGGTAATTCTGCACCCAGCATACAGCATTCATTCAGCATCCAGCATCTTCTCAGCATAAGCATCCAGCAACCATCCTGCATCCAGCAATTGTCGGTATGACAACTATCCAAAAGACGCAGCGTACTCAGCAACGGTATCAGCAGCAGAACTCAGTATCTGTTGATCATGAAATTCGATTTGTTGATGTTTAGCTTTTAGGAGGGGATTCAGAGGAAAAAAAGCTTAGGAACGGAGAGGAAGGACAGAGAGCACTTTTTGGAAAGGTTCACTTCCTGAGACGATAATTGCTTTTAGGAGAGGATTCATGGATGAATATGAGGATAGAGAGGCAGGAAAGAGAGCGTTTTATTGGAAAGGGTTCAATTCGTTCGTATAAGCTCCATCAGCTGATCCTCCGAAGTTATTTCATAACGATCTGCATCAGCAATTCTTCTCACACATACGATCCCGTCTCTCGTGAACACGGATTGAAACTTCCCTTCTTTCTTCATAATCAAGCTTTTGCCTTTAAAGCTCTGTTTGCTGTCGTTAAATTCTCGTTGACATAAATTCTGTTACCAGATTTGAAACCAATTTGCTCTAATGTAAGTGATCTCACCCATCTCAAGTATTTGGTATAAAAATCATTACGATGGTTGGTGATTGCGAATTGCAGCAAAATAGGGTAACTCTTCCCAGGTGTCAAAGACAATTTAGAAAGTCGACGAGCATCTACCAATGGGTTGGAACTATCAACATATCCCAAAAATTGGCACCATTTCTAGACCAACATGTCTATCTTCTTTGATCGATGCTCTTCGTCGACTTTCTCTTTCGATAATCACGGCCTTTCAGACGGATTTTGCTCCAGTTTTGCCATGTAGTTTGATAAACGAGGTTCTCTTTCACACTAGTTATCGTCGAACACATCAGGAAATGCTATTAATGCTGAGTTAATAATGAAAGAGAATGTAGATGAAGAGAATCGATCAAAAAAGATAGGCCCTTTTGACATGTTGATCTAGATTTATTGAAGTAAGCCAGTAAATTTTCCTTTTGCGTATATGGTACTCCAGAAACAATCAGATCATTTATATTTCGAGAGCGAGCTATAGCATGATGGGTTGATTTGATAGCCAGCTTGTTTTGATCAACAGATGCACTAAGGTCATCAAGTGATTTTTCGAGCTCCACACGTACACTTCTTAGCTCGGATTTGATCTCTGCTTTCACTGTTGTCATCTCATCGTCTATCTTTTGCAAAATCTCCGATTTCGTGCTCTCCAGCTTTGCTGAGTGTAAGTTCGCAAGCTGTGAGATGGACATCTCATCATTCACAGTCAGAGTCTCCTGTGATCCAAATTTAGTGCTTCTAGTCGATACACCGTCCTTCCTTGAGCTACTCATCTTAGCTAGCGGGAACTCAACGGAACAAAGCAGAATTGCTGTGTTGGAACGCTCAACGTTGAAAAAACTTTTTGCTTCTTAGCAATTAAGCAAACGCTTTTTGGTAGAGATGGGCAAACCGTTCATGAACTGTTCAAAAGAACTAGTTCACCAAAAAGAGTGAACGAACGGTCGTTCTTTTTTACTTGGCAGCAGTTCACATGAACTGCTTACCCAGTTCAGAACGAACTGTGTACGAAGACCGCTGGCTGAACTGTGTATACAGTTCAGTTCAGAACGAACTGAACGGTGAACGTTGAACTGTGTATGCAGTTCAGAACGAACTGTTTACGATGACTGCTGGCGGAACTGTGTATACAGTTCAGTTCGGTGTATAAGAGCAAGGCGAGCGAACGAGTTATGCACGAATGCTGCTGCAAGGTAAATAGTCCTCAAATTAACGAATGGAAACAAACGAAAGCCCCATGAAATAACACAAAATAAGATATTTTCTTAATAAAACGCAATATTTCAGGACACGATGGTTCTTAAATTGGATTGTTCGATTATTTATCAAATAAAGTTTTAATTTCATATTTTTAAGTTGAGGGTAAATATTTCAGTAAGATATGCAATCACAAAAAATACAGTTGAAAGCGAAACGATTCAAACAGTATTTTTCAACAGTAAATAAAAATTTGTGTCGCTGATATGAAATGTTTTTATGTTATATCATATTGTGCTTGATAATTTCGAGAAAGTCTTTCGCGTTTTGGTACAGTTTTGCTATAGCAGTTATTGCAAAACATTATAGAAAAACAGCGCAACGCTAGTTTGTGCTGAAAATAATAAATCACGGTTCAAACCAGATCAAAATTTCAAAATCATGGTTTGATTTTCTATTTTGCTAAGATATTTTTAACAAAATTCGGACGCAGAGTTATTGCTAACAAACAGCATTTTATGAATGAAAAGAACAGTCCTACATAACATTTCACACTTTTTTATACATGATTTGGCATATCCCTCTAATGTACGAAAGAGTGAGTGAACTGCTCAAAAGAACTAGTTCACTTAAGTGAACGGTTGGCCACTGAACGGTTCATTAAAGTGAACTGTTTTGCCCATCTCTACTTTTTGGTACTGTACTTCACTACCATCCGTATGGCTATAGAGTACACATTCAACGACTGTACTTGTAACGGGTTCACCAGCGGGTTTTCTCAAGCTTTAAGGTTATTTGCGGCAGAGCTATATTAATAGTTACACTCCATTACCACAGACAACGACAGACGAATAGAGATACGAATTGCAAAATCCGAATTTTTAGCGTTACGTAATAAATTATTATCAATAATATAACTCGTCCCACTCAAACATTTGTAAGGGATGAGGTGGGACTTTCATCATCTTAACTTGGATCTTGAATAAATCCAATGTGTCAATAAGGTAACTGAAGTTTTACTTTACAAAACGATCAATGACCAAAGCGAAGAATTAATATGACAACCTGCTCACATTGGCTTTTTATTGCATAGCGAATCATTCGCGACCCTTTTCAGTAGTAGTAGCTCCGATCACCCCAACCAAAACTAAACTTCATTGTGCGAAACATTATGTGTTATGGTTTATGTACTATGTTTTTGTATGTATGAGAATTCGATTTACGAAAAAGAGTTTTTCTTATAATAATAAATAGGGTTTTTTTTTATAATGGATTGTTTGATCAAGAACCAGGCGAAGATACCCTTTAGGAATTGTTTTTTATACTTTTTACGATAAATTTGACACTCTTGGCCGATCATTCTTACATAGCTCTGTTCGACTTCAGATACAGTTGGGAAGTCATAGAGAGCTACAGTGAACGAATAAAGGTCATCACGACTCGGAATAATCTAAAGTGGTTGGGCACTGTCAGTGAGATAAGCAGTGTCAATATCCAGACCGGGCCAAGCCTTTCTATGATGAAGTATAGAAAAATCCTGAATTAATACAGAACGCATGCATGATCTGTAATTGGATTGAATAAAGGACGCTAAACATACAATGATTTACATAGTTTTGACTATGTTGTTGAGTTCATGAAAATTATTGACTAATTTGGTAAATGATTTTTTTCTCAGCTTTGTGTTACGACATATGATCAAAACAACCAAATAAATTCGCCAAGATTTTTGAGAAAGTGGTTTCACAAAAGTCTTGGGTGAAATACTCACAACAGGCGAACTTGATCATTATTATGAAGGAATTTCATCGAAGCCTCTGATTTTGGCTCATTGAACCGGATTGACCGGAAACAAAAAAAAAAAAAGAGAGAATACTCGGAATGACTAAGAATAAACATTAGAATCTACAACGGAATTCTTTAATCGTTCTACGGTGAATCATGTTTTAATAGTTCTGTTGTCATCCTTTACAACATGTACTGCGTTAATCACATCCCAGGATATTCGATTTCCTGAACGCTCCGCATCATAAACAACGAACACGTGTTTGCATTCCGGTCTAAATAATTAAGCTCTCCGAGTATCGAATTTTACAGCTATAATACTCGGTTGTTTATCTTTCTCCTTGGGCCGAGGACGAGTTCAAACTGTCAAACGACCCGAAAGACCAAGGTATTTATAATCAATTATTCATTCCATCGCGACAACATAGCTTCTTCTGAGCGTGGTGAAACGTGGTGGAGGATGGTGTGTTAATTAATGGTAGATACCCATCCCCATCGTGAAGGATACCCGGACACCGTTTACGACCTTGTGCAGGTGCATTTGGTGTCGATTAATAACCCATCCTTCGGGTTCAAGAATGAGGGGAAGCGAAGGGAAGTACTAGAGCTGGTTAACCCCCGGCAAGATTATAGGCGTAGCGTGGATTGCATGGTCGAATGGGAAATGTGAACGTTTGAGAGCATACTTACAGATAAAAATATTTAAAATAAGGCAATTTAATAGTTCAATAGTTGTGAATCTGTCATTCGACTATTTCAAACCAACGATGAACATACCAGGTTGTCCAAAAAAGTTTACGAGAGAAAGCTAACAAGCAACTCTATGGGGTAGATGAAAACGATGCAATCATAATCGATATTGTTCGCAAGTAAAACATTGTATAATTTATTTACAACTTAGCAAAATGGTAGCTATTGCGTAGTGACTGTATATAAGGGGGTATACGGTAGTTATAATCTCTTAGAACGTGGTCGGAGATAATCAAAACAGTAAATTTGACGACAGTAGTAAATTCAGGTTACCATTATCAATCGTCCTACAATGATTGTTGATTGTATATCATCGAGTCGACGAGAAAATAGTAATTAATGATGTGATTGATGATACACTTCTGTGGCTGTCGGTGAAGTGAGTATACAAAATGTGAAAATAATTTCAGTGTTTGAACTCCGTTTCGCATAAAGGAATAGAATTTATTGCAATTATTTCTTGGAAATTAGCACATGCTTCATAATATTTCTGTGAATGTTGACGCTTGTATGATCGTGAGATGCCAGCTTATTTATTGTACTTTTTTCTCGACACCGGAATTGTCGTTAAACGATAAGAGTAAATTTTACTATCTTTTAGAATAGTATGAATTTCGGAGCCATTAGTCTACCGTCTAGGGAGTCTCAGTAATCCAGCGATTGTCGTGCATCGTAATGGACACAGGTGATCAATTATTTACACGCGACGGTTTCCTTCGGATTTTTCCAAACACAACGCTGACTCAAACACGAGTAGCGTAGAATAGGTAGAAAAGCTTTCGACAGCGCGCTCGACATTGACAGTGAGTGACGATATTTTCGACGGTTCACATGTGTTACTATCGGCTTCCGGTGACGCGCGCTCTTTGAAGTACTTTTCCGAAGTTAACTCAGTGCAGTTTTCTCACAAAAGCTCACAAAATATTCGGTGATGGCTTAGAAACAAGTTATCAAGACTATCAAGGTTAATAGAAGTGTGTGGAAATTTAGTGATGGAATTGTTTTGAAAACCAAAAACAGTGTTTAATGTTTGCCTGCATAAGGATACTCATTGTTTTGACCACCATCACGACCGAGACCACACGTTCGGCAAATATGCTCACACCGGGATAATTGATTATAATGTAGTTTCGGAGCAAACCCACACACATAACCGATGGTGACTCGCTGACCATGTCGCGAAGAGGGTCATCATTTGTTGTAGCGTTTAATTTCTAGATCCATGCGAGTGATAAACATGTTGCTATCGAACCCACTTCTTGTGTTTACTGAATGATTGACAGACAGAGTGAATTTTATCGATTTTTAATAGTTACGCATACCACACCGTGAGTGCTATTGATGTGCACAAAAAGCGTCGATCGTTTCAGGATAAGAAGTACCTATGATTGTTTCGATATATCTTTTCCCACAAAATCGCCTGGAGGTCACATAAGACTCTAAACGAAACTGACGTTGAAGTAATAATTTTAAGTGTTCTACATCAATATGTCTAAATAGTTCTAATGTGATACGGTTATCGGAAACAAATTGTTGAGGATCAACCTGATAAAATTAATTTTCACTTAAACTTTTTCTATACCTTGAAAAACATTTCGGTGACCCTAAAGCGTATTTGTTCAACAATTGTATCAGGATGCTAATGCTACAAAGATGTGTCTGTTGATGCATTTCATATCACAGTGCAATCTGGATCATTCGATTTGTAGCTGCGATGAATCTTATCGTTCGTCTATGTAAATTGTGTCATACGGATTATATCCATTCGACACAATATGATCATCTGAAAGAATTTTGGGAACTGTGACAAATTGAATCCAAATCAAAACGCGGTTTGGAATCTAGGGTTCAACACTTAGCATAATATGTATAGGATTTTTTAGCATGTCAGGATAATATTGTCATCGAATCTTGTTCTTCGTCCTTTAACACGTTAAGCCCCGATTTTTTTGTAGCTGCGCTTTCCATTCAGTCCGCATTAGGAGCATTTGCGCAATATCAGGATCGGTCCCAGTGCCCAAAAATACTTATTGTATGAATAGAAAATTGTCAGCAAATCGACTAGAAAGCAGTTACATTTTATAAAACATTCGAAAACAAACCGTATATATTTTTATTTTATTATTTTGTAACTGTCAGTCCCAGCCAGTCAGCGCTTTTCTACCAAAAAGCTCAATGTCGGTCCCTAGTGGCTCAACGTGTTAACGGGTCTGAAAGAAAACTGCAAAAGGGCATAAACAATAGTATGTAAACAGACATAGTGAATGTGAAGTACTTGGTCTACTTGTGGTAACATTTTTTCATCTTATGAAAACCAATTTATTCAACATTCAAAAACTGTCACTCTACAGTATCTGTCGTAGCTAGTTCCGACTCGATTAACAACCATATTCCGGAACCTGAACGGACTCTAGACTTCGTAATCCAATCGAGATCGACTTCTGCTTTTTAAAATCCTTCCGAGATTCAAACCCAAATAACATTTGAAAAAGTGCAACATGCAACATATTGCTCGCGCCCGAAAATATTATATTATCATTGCCATGATAATTTCAAGTAATCTAGCACTTGTAGGCTTCTTGGCACTAACATTCCGAGAGGGACTTTTGCCGTCTCAACGTGGGTATTACTTGCTTCATATTTATTAATAGTACTTAGTTGAGATTCCTTATGCCAAATAACTCACCTTGGATGTATTCTGAGTGGCAAGCTCTAGAATACGCGTTACCACTTGTAGACAACGTTGTCAAATTAACTCTCAGCATAAATATGCATTGCTCGCTGTCTTGAGTAAGCCAGTGGGTGTTTAGCGCAGCAGAAAATCGCATAAGTTATATGCTGGTCTGATTCTCATTTCTGTAGAGTACTGCTGCACTGAATGAGCAACTGGAAGAGCAGAGATTGTTTGCACCAGTCGACAAGTCAAGATGTCGGATTTTTTCTTACATATTGCTTGACATTTTCCAATTGTTCGACGGTTAATTTCATAATATATATATTAGCTGCCGTTCTTCGCATAGTTGTTCCATGTCCATCTCAATCAGCAACTGAGAAAAATGCAATCAAAGTGTCGTAGAACAAATTCCAATGAATATTTTGAAACTATAGAACAATATCTAAAGCGTTACACAGGGGTTTTTGAGTATTTGAAAAAATTCCAAAAAGGCGGCCATTTTTGTTAAAAATTAGATATTTTTCATAAAAAATCTCTAAATAGCGATTTTTGAAAAATCGTAAAAAAGAGTCAGTCGAGTAGATCCTGAGATATCGATACTACCAGTTGAAATCACATTGTTTCGAGAAAAAAAAAACATTTAAAATACGTACAGCAATACTATATCCTTTGAGGTAACTTCATACCTTTGGCTGTAACTTTCCAACGAAATCAAACATCGAAAAATCCTTTTAGGACAACATTTCTGAGGTCATAAGCTTCCCAAAAATGCAAAAAACAAAAAAAATTTTTTTTTTAAATATAAATTTTTGTTTTGATGCCAATGTCTTAAAATTGCATGAAACGTCGAGATCTAGTGTCATCTTGAAAAAAAATTTTTTGTCAAAAATCGATAACCCGGGAATTGAATTTTTTTTTGAGATAACTGTAAATCACGACGTGTCATGCAATTTTAAGACATTTGGCATCCCATCAGGCCAATACCATGCATCGCCGACCACTTTGGATACGAATTTGGATACGGTAACTTTGAAGGAGACGAAAGAGAGATTTTCCAGACTCTTCCCACGTGGTACTAGTTTGGTTATTTTCAATAGAGATGAATCAATATTAATGATGTCATGAACGTGTCGCTTCAAATCGTTTTCGTTTTGTTCCGGGGCGAAGGGGGTCACGTAGAAAGACACCATGTCGTTGTCAGTCTGATCCTTTCTGGCAACCTTCAGAGAAGCTATGTTCGGCCTTATGCTGCAACCAGCTTCAACACAAGTATTATCAACGAGAGGCTCGATGCGGGGCCGATTCGCTTCATCATGAGAGGCAATATTGTCAACGGTACGATTTAACCGATGAGTTGGGGTGGATTGGCTAGAAACGTTAATACTTGATGGATTATTGCTCTCATGCAACGGAACAGTTGATGTTTTACATGGCAATATCCGCACCCGCTTGTTGGGACCGATCGTAAACTTTTCCGTTGGTTGAGCTATTGTGCAATTTATTTCGTCGATAACTTCAAAACACGACGTTTCACAGAAGGATCTCGAACGATTAATGCGATCCTCTGGAGTGTCGTGGAGGGTGAGACGATTCAGGTCATGTAAGAAGGTTGATTGATGTGTTGTTTCATATCTTAAAAACGAAAACAAGCATCTCTGATGTTATGTAAAAAATCCTCAGCTTTCCAGCAAAAAAAAATATAAAAAAATATAGCGCCATCTATCTTTAACCGAGAAAACTATGAAAAACTGACACAACCAATAATTACAAAAATGAAAATCAATTTTTTCCCAAAAGTAATAGTTTTTCAAATAAAACTAACTCATAAGCTTCAGTTTGATGTATCGGTCACATGAATCGGTCCAGTAGTTCAGAAGTTGTGAATTTTTGTAATGGAAAAAAGGTGAAAAAAAAAGTTTTTTCGAACCATTGGATTTGGAAAATCATATCTTAAAAACGGAAGAAATAGCATCTCTGATATCGAGATATGTTTTGTAAAAAATCCTCAGCTTTCCAGAAAAAATATAGCGCCCTCTAGTACATACTCTTGAAACCGCTGTAGATGAGGAGTAGCACATACCAATTATGTAAATGTGGAATCGGATTTTTTATGTAGGAAACCAGCTTTCATTGTATGAGAATGATTCCATTCTAAAGTAATTCTAAAGTATTTTATTTTATTAAAGTATTGCCCAGCGCTAGCTACACATTTTTCCATCTCTGTGGCGATTCGTAGTTTACATGACATTTCTTTTCAGACGCTAATCATTCATCAACCAATCTCTCATGTTTTCATGAAAAGTGAAACACTGCTCAGTGTCTTCTCGTTGAAAATAAGCATTTCCAGCCAGAATCACATGAATGAATGTGAAATATCATTCGACTGTTTTAAATTCAATTGCAACGTTGCACGCGCATTTGGCTTAGGAATATTTTTTTACTTAACAGTAATCATTTAAAACATGTATGGATTTTATCAATAACTTTAATTAGGAAATTGTTGCTCGGAAATCTTGGTTGTGTAGAAAAATTGTGTGATTATGATCCTAGAGGTCATTAGGTCAGGTCGCAAGCAAACCTGTGTTTCATCAAACGTCGAACGGCATACGTTTATCTGGTTCATTACGTTTACCCGGTTAACTTTAGCTTAGAGATATATAATTCATATTTCAATGCAGAAAAATACCGGCCAAACGTATGCCGTCCGACGCTCACTAACGCTCGATCGAACCTAAAGGATCATCTTCATTGTTTCAAATCATTCGGGCAATCGGGGGAACACAGGAATACTTGCAAGAGATCGTCGCTTCCGACAGCGAGTCGGCGGAAACTTTTCGTTAGACGAGGACTTCGTCCCCATGACATTGACCTCACGATTAATTATATTACAACGAAAATAATCATAATCATTATTGCGCTGCGGTGGCGTTAACACGTATGTCAGCAATTCCAAATGAAATCGTCCTAAAAATGAAGATCAAACAAAACTTGTATTTTTGATTCATTGGAATGTATTCCGTTTGTGTTCGAGGAAATATGAATTTTTCACAGCAATTGGGAATTTTTTGACTCAAGCGTAACTTTTAAAAAGGGCGTATCGATTTTAGTAAGAGAAATCTTTGATAATTTATATCTCAAAAACTATGAGTCGTACCGAAATAGTGCCTTAGAAAGAGTTATAGAGTATTATTGGTTGAACATGAAAAAATTTACACTGAGAAAAAAAATTAGTGCTCTTTTTTTTATTTACAAAATAAAAATTCAATTTGCAATATCCAAAATACATATTTTTTATTTTTTTAAATTATTTTTCATAAAATATAGAAGTTATGCAGAAAATATAAAGAATGGGCCCAAGATGGTAAAACAATTTTTGACGAACTTTGTGGAACATTTTTTGGAATTTTCGAAACTTCGAATTTTTGTATGTTAACAATCATTTTTAGCCACAAATTATGAATCCTGGTGTGATTTAAAACAAAAAAGGTTATTATCAATCTCCTTCTAAATGTAGCCATTCTCGAAATATTTAAAAAAATATTTCTAATTTATTGTCTTTTTTATAGTAAATAGGTCCTTTAAATATGTTTGTCGTGTTATACCGTCATGTTCATGAAATTTTATGAATTTGCTTATAATTTCCAACAACTTTTCCAAATACATCATCATGGTTCATTTTTTGACTCAAGCGTAACTTTTGAAAAGGGCGTATCGCTTTGAGTAAGAGAAATCTTTGATAATTTATATCTCAAAAAATATGAGTCGTACCGAAATAGTGTGTTAGAAAGAATTATAGAGTATTGTTGGCTTAATTTGAAACAAATATACACTGAGAAGAAAAATTAGTACTCTTCTTTTTATTTACAAAATAAAATTTTAATTTGTGATATCAAAAAATATGTATTTTTTTATATTTTTTTCAATTTTTTCATATAAAATAGAAGTCATGTAGAAAATTGAAAAAAGGGGCCCAAGATGGTAAAACTATTTTTGACAAACTTTGTAGAACATTGAATTTTTAGGAATTTTCGAAACTTCGAGTTTTTGTATGTTAACAATCATTTTTAGCCACAAATTATGAATACTGGTGTGATTTACAACAAAAAAGGTTATTATCAATCTTCTTCTAAATGTAGCCATTCTCGAAATATTTAAAAAAATATTTCTAATTTATTGTCTTTTTAATAGTAAATAGGCCCTTTAAATATGTTTGTCGTGTTATACCATCATGTTCATGAGATTTTATGAATTTGCTTATAATTTCCAACAACTTTTCCAAATACGTCGTTATGGTTAAGACATATGCTTAGGAGTTACGTTACGAAACATACGAAGACATGTGGGTTAATACAAAACGTAGCGAAACTAGAAAATCTTTTTTATCTTAATACAAACTTCAATCAATCAAAAAAATTGTTGGAAATTATAAGAAAAATTTCATGAACATGACGGTATAACACGACAAACATATTAAAAGAGATTATTTACTAATAAAAGATCATAAATTAGAAATATTTTTTTAAATATTTCGAGAATGGTTGCATTTAGAAGGAGATTGATAATAACCTTTTTTGTTTTAAATCACACCAGAATTCATAATTTGTGGCTAAGAATGATTGCTAACATACAAAAATTCGAAGTTTCAAAAATTCCTAAAAATTCGATGTTCCACAAATTTCGTCAAAAATTGTTTTCTTGGGCCCATTTTTAAAATTTTCCGATGAACTTTAAATTTTGAAGCCTTTGTAATACGAAGAAGAAGAACAAGAAAAATAAGAAGAAGAAGAAGAAGAACGTTCGCGATGTATACATAGTGCAGTATGAGTAATAAGAACACAAATATTCTATTGAATAGATAATACTAAATGTTCGGTGTATTTCAAAATAAAAGCGGATGTGCAAGATAAGCGAATAAAATAAAACAATTTTGTAGTCACACTCAATAATTGGATCATGTAATGAATAATAATCGGATGACGCAATATCCGGGGAATATGGCGGGTGGGGTATTACTTCCCATTTCAGTGTTTCCATTTAGGATTTAACGAGTATAAGGACCTGCTAATTTAGAAACAGATCATCAGGTTACCGGCAAATCTGTACGCAAATACAATATTTTTCGGGAATATCTCCGTGATTCCTGGCTACATAAAACTTCTATCTTTTTGCTATAATGTTATGCTTTACGGTAACCTTCCCGCAGCGTCACAGCGTCAATGAACTGTGCCGCGAACAGTACCAAGTTTTTTGGCCACATCCACCTTAGAAAGTCCTGGATTAGTTTTAATGCTGCTATCAATTAAAATGTACCTACGAAAGGTACACATGCGAGGGCACAAAAGTACATTGAAAGGGTATACACTGCTCCATTCCACACTTATCCACAATGCAGAGTCTCTTCAATCATCCTCCTTGAACTCGAGCATCTCACAGCTCGAAGCCGACCTAGGAGCTCATATATGTAGTATTGAAGATCGATCTTGCCACACAACTCCTTCACAAATCGCTCCCGAGTGTCAATTTGCTTGGAGCGTCTGCAGGCCTCTCCGAGCACCTTTGAATGTTCTCCATCACATCTGAAGATATGTCTTGCTGTTCGGCGGCATCGTTGTAAATGAAGCAGTGCTTCATTTACAACGTTGACACCCCGACATGATACCACTTGGCCACGGGAGACGCTAATCAGCATGTCGCAAATCGGCATAATTTTAAACCATTAAGTTTGTCTCACTTATAATGAACACTTTCGAAAAAAAGTTGAACATAGATGTGACGCTCAGATCATTAGTTGTGCGGTTAGTGAAACAGTTTCAAGCCATTCCGAACACTGAAACATTGTTTCTAATTTTTTTTGTAAACACCATGATTAATCTTCTGTTTACCTGTTCACTTTCGGTATGTTCCATCAGGTCTTCCATGTTCCATTTTCAATTGGGTGCAACTTTTAGTCACAATTAATATATCTTTCTAATTTCCAAAGTTGAGAAATTAATTAAAGGGTGTTTTACGGCGTTGGAATCGTACCTAAGTTTAAATAAGGATGATCGAAGTTGAAACATTGAGATGAACAGGTTAAGTTCATCCGATGCAAAATTTAAACTGCCATTGTGAAACGTTATTTTTCCTATCGTAGAGAACAGCCCACTTCATCGGGAACTGTTAAACTTGTTCGGTCTATGAGTTCACAAGTTCTATATAAACAACATTCAATGTGTGGGAGTAAAGCTACAAAAGCTGTATCACGCTGGTAGTTCCATTCATGCAAAAAAAAAATCCCCCACTTTGATTGGATTTTGATTTGTTGTTGACAACATGGGTCATGAGCTCCGAACCAGCAGCGTATAAACATATTTATTAAAACGTTGAAGGAAACACCCTGCAGGTCACAACATAATCTATTATTTACGCTTCCCACGTCGATAGTCGGTCGAGTACCCACAGGATCCAGGTGTAGAATTTTGCGGGAAATCCATGGAAAACAATTAAACGGCAAGCCAGAAACTATCGAAAAATCCTTAAGTATAGGTATATATGAAGGGCGATGATGATTAATTGAGAGTGGAACACGCCCACTTTGCATTCCATGCCGCCACACGACCGTTAAAAACCTTAATTTCGCGGCTAGCATAACATAACCGTTTCTTCAAACGTCGTAGAAATGTCAATATGGATGAATTGAAGGGGGAAAACCTCTCATGTTCCGATCGCGTGAGCCATCCGATGCTCTTGTCCGTTTTTATGGTCATCGTTATGGTCGGTTTAATTGTTCGCAAACATAAGGAGTATTGTTTTGTGTCGGTTCAGCCTTCAGTTGAGGCAGTCGCGATTGTCCATCGGTTCCGGTGGTCGGTCGATGGTGGTCTGACTGTGTTTGTTAACTACTGTTTGATTTGGTGAACGACAGTTTGCGTCATTTTCTTCATCGGTTATCTGATGGACTCATCCATATTTAACTCATAAAAGGATTTCCAGTGAATACAAAGCATAGCAGGATTATTTGCAAATTGTACAGTGATGAATATTGCAGTGACGGAAAGTGGATTGTTGGACAGACGATATATTTATGTAGATTCAAGGGCGGCCTAACATCAGATTAACACGAATGGATAATGGGTATTTGCTTGGATACAGGTGAGTGAATACAAAGTTTAATTACTTCTATACATTGTTTTTGTATTAGGTGTGGGAAAAATAAATCCATAAATATTGTGCATATGTGCGAACGATTTACGTAATGTTAGAAAATAAGATTTCGTATCAAGCACGACTCTCAGAAAGGCGTGTGATTGCTAGGCTAAGTATTGTTTGAGCGCGCGTCAAAGATGGGCGAATGCAATCGCCTAAAAATACTGCCTTTGATCAAAAGAAGAAGAATTGTGTTCTATGAGGACAACGCCGACCCACACATACACCTATTGTTACTCGCCAGAAGTTCTGGGACTTTGGGAGTTTCTTATATCTCAAACTTATAGTCCGGATCTGACATCAAGTGATTAACACTAGAACTATCAACCCGTCAAAATGACCGCTTGTATCATTTGTTCCCAAGAATTTGTTCACAAGAAATTTTATTCAATATTTTCTTAAAATGTTGTGACTTTTTGTAAATATAGTTTATTTCCCTTGATTTCTTAAAATTTATACAATTAAATATCACACTGATCAAAATGATCGGTTTGGTTGAAATAGGTATATAAAAAACTGTCGGTAGTTCTAGTGTTAAAGGGTGGGACGATCAAAATTTGACCACTGACTGACACAAACTGACTTATTTGTTTTAAGTGCACATTTGAAGAATCTGAGAGGTGTTCAGGTACCATGAAACAGGACGGGCTGTTGTTCCATAAATTTCGGCGCGAAAACACCGAACTCGACGAACAAACAAAAAAAAGGGCAAATAGTTCATAGAACTATCTTCAACTGACCACTAGGAACACAGCTGTAAAACGAACAGTAAGTCCGGACTAAAAGTGGTTTGAATTTGCATTTGCATTATCTATCTATCATTATTATCAATATGATAAGGCTTATATGATAATTACATCTCGGAATTTTATTATTTGTGGTTGCCAATGTCGATTTTTTCTCCATTGACTGAAAATTAGTATTAGCATGTGAAATTGTCCGAGTTTCCGATGAAGGAAACACATAATTTTTCAGGGGAATCTTTTTGTTTCTTTTCAGTTTCGACGAAACCATTCGCCAACCCATTTTTCGGCATCTTTATATTTGGCGAAGTACTGCTCCGCAAGTGCATGTCCCATTAATGCCAAAAGCAGATAAACCGACGGGGCCAGGTCTTGAGAATACGTTGGGTGCGACAACGCTTCCAGTTACGGGTTGTATTCGGATTGATTCACGTTATTTTTAATGAAAACCCTCGTCCATGTTGGCACAAAACAGAAATAGTCGAATTTCACCAGCTCCTTGAAGTGAATTTTTACCAGCAAAATTATTTGTAATGTACAGGTGGTAATAACTTGGTGTTAGATTCGGACTATTAGATTGATGCACGGAGCTTCTGACGAGTAACTATCGGTCTATTCAGCATAATTAAGCACAATTCCGTTTCCTTGGCCAAAGTTTGCGTTCATCTACTGGGCTATCGAAACAGTGATTACATGAGGGCTCGGCGATTTCCATTATTTTATAGCTATGGTCAACCAGACCATGGTACATTTCTGACATTGAAATTATCGGAACGGTATCAACAAAACCAAAAGTGTGTGTGATTGGCTGTTATAGAATCCATAAACATCATTCATAATTTCTTGGTCTGCATTTTTACCTTTAAAAAAATCAGAAGTACAGATTTTTCTCTTCGTTGACTTCCATGTTGACGTAAGACTAGTTCTAACTTTTGAATATAGGGGCCCATTCCAATGTTTAGGATGGAAAAAGTGAGAGATTTCGAACGTAAATTAAGGGATGAATTTTTATTAGTCGAACAAAACCGTGGAAACATAACATTAAAACACAGCATTAAACACATCGGGATTCTCAATTCGGTCAATATGTCAATATACGAGGGCGGTCCGATAAGTACTTAGCCTCATCGCCCGATGGTGTCAGTATCGCAAGAGAGATTACTTATCGTGTAGTGCATTCTCGTAAACGGCTACTGTCAAAATTTCAGCCGAATCGGACTCGTAGTTTTGTTTTGACCGTGTGCGGAAGCGCCTGCGGATTTTAGAAAAATGGAAAAAATGGAAATTCCGCCGTCGCCACGGCCAAATTGGTCGAATTGCACTACGAACTGCTGCCCCATCCACCGTATTCTCCCGATTTGGCCACGTACGACATTTTTTGTTTCCAAACTTGAAAAAGTCACTCGTCGGGCAGAAATTTGAGTCGACTGAGGAGGTCATCGCCGCCACGGAGGCCTACTTTACAGACCTCGAGAAAACATATTTTTCGGATGGATTAAAAAAATTGGAGCATCGCTGGGTCAAGTGTATCGAGTTGAAAGGAGACTATGTTGAGAAATAAATCGTTGCTTCCAAAATTTTTGTTTTTTTGTGGGCTAAGTACTTATTGGACTGCTCTCGTAATCTACTCAAAACGCGCTAACAGATATTCTCTGCATTTCCCTTTACCATCGAAGCTGCTCAATGGATCACGTGGTCTTTCAGTTGCTTAGATTCTTCTCTAATTCTTCACCATATATATTTTATTTATTTATTCATTTACTTCAACTGATTATAAATAAACATACGGACAAATATTTTATACAAGAGACATTACTAATAAACATTTATTGCTATCTGGGTTTCGTCTGATACGTATGTAGTATCCTCATCCTAATTCTCCACATGGATTCCTTCTGAGGACTGACTGTTGTAATCGTTATTGAATCAGTCGAATCGAGCTCTGCACAAGAGAATGCTTTAAAAATATGCTTATTTTCATCTGTGTTTTCATTCTTCTTTTGTTTATTCTTGTTCGTTTCCATCCATTTTTCTCAGGTCCCATGTTCATAACGGGTGTTAAATAAAAAATGAGTTTTTTTTCAATACCTTTCAGTAACTCAAATAAAGAGCGTAAAATTTTCCTTCTCCAAGAAAATTGCTCTTTGGGCTCCCTAGAAACAGTAGGCGTGTTTGGTTTTGCTAGTTTGAATTTAGTCAAAGCAAAGAAACAGCACGTGCTCCGCGAACGCATTGTACGGTTCTACGAAACGCATTTCCAGCAAGGAAAAAAGTTCACGGTGGCACATTTTAAGGAAGAAAATGTTCCTATCAGTACGGTATATCGTATCCTGGGGTCCCTGAACGTAGAATGGAAGGTCGTAATTGGTCGTCCGGTGACTATAATGACGAAACAGAGGAAGACATCGTTAAAGAAGCTGTTTGACAACAAGGACGCAACCAGCCTGCGTGACGCCGGTCGGAAATATGGCTGCTCCCACGTATTGATCCATCGGACCCTCAAGATGGAAGGAATCGTCTGCAGGAAGAAGACGAGGTCGCCGGAGTACACGGAGGAGCAGATTGAGACGGTTAAATCACAGTGTCGGTGGATGACCAAAAAATACCGCGGGACGAAAGCTATTTTCCGCTGTCCAAAACGCATATTCCAGGAAATGATAATTACTACTCCAGCGACAAGTCATCCACACCGCCTGAAGTGAAATACAAGTTCAAGCACAAGTTTGAAAAAAAGGTTATGTTGTACATCGTCATTTCCGACCGGGGCATTTCAACGCCTTGGTTTAAGCCGAGCGGTCTGGCAATCAACCAACAAATCTATCGAGAAGAGTGCCTCGATAAAATCTTGCTGCCGTTCCTGAACGAGCATCACGCGGATGGGAAAGTACCTCTTCTGGCCGGACAAGGCGTCTTCCCATTACACCAAGAAGACGCTGGCGTATCTTGAGGAGAAAAAGATACCGTTCGTGCCGAAAGATCGTAACCCAACAAACTTGCCCCAGTGCCGCCCAATAGAGGATTTCTTTGGCTCACTCAGTGCCCTAGTGTATAAAAACAATTGGAGGGCCAAGGACACGAAGCAACTGACTACAAGAATCCGGAATTGTATCCGGAAAATGGACGTAAGTGCCGTACAACGTTCTTGTGAGAGCATCGCGACACAGTTGCGTCGAACAGCAGACCACGGCCCTTACTCAAACATTCACTGACATTTTTTTGAATAAAATACATTATGTTATTAATAAAAAAAACTGAAATCGATGAAAAAAATTTTTTTTTTTTATATGTGATTGAAAAAATTCTCATTTTTTATTTAACACCCGTTACACAGTTATTTTTTCCTGGTAGGTTTCTCGTCAGCATACAAACTGCCTTTCTCTTTCTCAATAGACCCATTCCATGAGGTCATGTATAAAAAAAATCAAGTGTGAGAAATTATTGGTTGGATCATCGGAAGAAGAAATGAGATTTTAGAGGAATGTAAGAAGAAAAATGAAAGAACTTACATAAAAATCAATATATAGCGTTCTTACAACACAGTAAAATTCATATTTAACCTTCCTATCCTCGCGTATATGTCTGACAGACCGAGCATCAATGAGGTGGCCGAATTAAATGACTATTCGAACTGAATGAAGTTAAAAAAAACTATTTTCTGTATTTTTTTCATTCAATTATATCTTTTTCTTTGATTAAATACCAATAACGCCTAAAAATACACAATAGCAATAATACAGAGACGCGCACAGTCCACAGTATACAAATTACGATTTTTCGCGCGAGTATAGGAGTGTTAATACACTTGTGTGTGAAAGTCTTCCGAAAAACACTTACACATGTCCACGCGATGTGAAAATTCCATGTTTTTGTTTGAATTCGAACATGATTCTCGCTAGTGTTGAGTGTCTATCCCCAACACGAACAATGATACACGAACCTAGACATGTGAAAACAAACACGATGTTTATAATTCAAGAACATCATGTACAAACATATCACCCGATGTCGCAGTATTCCCCAGCAACATTAAATCGTATAACTTTGCATATGATAAGTTACATATAAATTCGTATCAAATCACAATCGCATATAATATCAATCAAAATATCGATCATGTATATCTAAACTCGCATAAAATGCAAAAACACGATTTTCCATGTCATCGATGGATTGAGTGGTAACATTGTCGGATCAAATCGCATATCAGTCCAAAAAGCATCGCATATCGTTATATACGGCTTTATATGCGTACACAATATGGCATATACGTATATAGCCTACACTTTTGCGTGTATATATTAGTTATTTGCATCATTATATCATACAAATGTGTCTTGGTTGTATGTATATCGCCTCCAATTATAGCTATTCATACGACTTAATGTTTGCTGGGTCATTGCTTTCGTTTCGTTTCTTTTCATACACGGAAAGAAATTATTCATCCCAAAACATTTCTTCGTAGAATACTTTTTCACAGATACGAACTTGAATTTTAGTTCGCATTTCAAAAATTGCACGAACTAAGAGGCTATAAGTTCATGCACCAAAATATATATTTTTATTATATGGCGTCAGCCTAACGGGGCCGGGAGTTCAATATTTTGACAATGTTTGCTTACAACTATGTTAGTAATATGTAACCGATTACTCGCGGTTGGCTCGTGGTTAGTATTACAAGTGTTCTCATAATTGGGATGTTGCAGTCTTCAGTGCTCTGTACGTGTGCCCGACATGGGATACTTCCTATTGGGATGCAGCTGACCGTTAATCAGTAACGACCCCCTAGTCTGCACCCCATATCTAGCGTGGTGCGTCTTTTTCGACTCGAGGAATCCAGGATAGAATGATCACTATCCGGCGCAATCATCAGCTCGTGTAGAGTTGTCATGAGCGGTACAACCTTTGGCTCTTGTTGAATCATCAGTGGACTGCACAACCTTCGGCCCGTGTATCTGTAAAGAGTGTGTGTATGTATTGCCGCGACTAAGTAAAAGTTTATAGATCGTTCATGCACATTTTGCAAGTCTGATTAAATAATCCTTGGTTTCGTTCAAAGAAAACATTCTCTGAATAGAAAGAAGCTTTCCATTTTTTTTGCGTGCATGTTGGCAATTAAAGTCTGGGGAGCCGACTGCATAGCGGGCGACGTCGTACAAATGCTGACCAAAAAAATAAATACCCAAAAATTAGTTTTAGATGCAACCTTCAGCGGCACACAGCAGAACCAGCAGAGAAATTTCAGCGGCTAAAACACATCATTAATTTCTCGATGTTATCACAAACTGAATGAAGGAAAAAACTAAAAGCTACACTTACACTGCACTACATATGCTATGTGTGCATGCGATTACATCATCCTTTCTTCTTCTCTTCTCCGCTCGTTTTATATCTCGGGTCGAGATCGTCGCGAACAAGCAGTATTGGCCATTTGTATTCAAAGATCCAGCCAAAATTGTTGCTCCCGTGGTCGAGTGGTTAGCGTCACGCCTAACATGTCACTGCTGAATAATTCAATTTTAGTACTTGTTCAAATAGCTAATAATAGCGAATGTTACATGAATTCAATATATAAATTGATGCGTGCACTAAATAATTATATCAAATGTGAAAAACTCTCATATCAATCGATGTTTATTTTGTTCAGAACAGAAAAAGAGGTTTATTTTATTTGCCCAATATTTTTGATGAAGCACCCATTGTCATGAAAGGAAAGCATTTTTTCCATGTCAACATACCAACACACCACGCGTTGAGTGGTGGTGGTGTGGTGTCCGATTCGCTTCTACTCTACGCACTGCCGGTGCTTGGGGTGAAAATGCAAGAGAAACTGTACACCATGTTCGAACATCATGTGAAACATTGGGATTAAACATCGTATGTCCAAACATACCACGAATACAAACATGTCACATTTTCTAACATAGGTACGAAAAAAACATGTTTGTACTCAAACACAAAGCTGTGAACAGCAGCGTGGACATGTTTATTCCGGACACAGTGTTTTTTGTGAAACATGGAAGACTGGTGTGTGACTTGTGGATTCTGTTTTTCGATCAGAGCATGTTGTCACTTCACAAAATGCATGCAAATATTTGCAACGCTCTTGCAAGTTTTCTGAAAAACTGAATATATATGAATTTTCGATCATCTAGTATTGACAAATTATAGAATAACGCTCATTTATATGGTTTGAAACGAAGGTGAAAATACAACATTAGTGTTCAAGAGTCGGTAGTCGCAAAAAGACAGGTGTTGTCACGTCACAAAAGTATTTAAATGGCAACAAGCGAATTTGATTATAAAATATTCTCCAACTGATGATTCTTGTAGCAAATTTTCTCAATTTTACTCTGAAATCGTCAACTTTTTGGAAATGATACGCCTTACACATTAACACGTTAAAAGCATATTTTTAGTGAGTCAAAACGTTATTACGTCACGCTGGAATGGGCCAATAGCGACTTATTCTCTTAGGACGTCGTTTTACTATAAATTTGGTGAACCGTTTGTATATTGAGTGCGAATATATAGGGTTGGGGAAAAAGTAATGTCGTATTTCTCATCGAAATTTGACGCTTCATTTAACATACTTAAAATTATCCAATTTAAGTCAAATATGCGCCGCTTTGTTCGCAAACTTGTTGCCATTTAGAAGGCAACTCCATTACACCAGCCCCCCCCCCCTCCTTATTTGAAAAAAACTCAGACAGCCAGTTTTCGCAAGCCTCTTTCGAAGCCAACTTAGTATCACCAAGAGCGTTTTGCATGGACCGGAAGAGATGATAATCACTTGAAGCCAGGTCCGGGCTATACGGTGGGACATTCCATCCGAGCTCCCGTAGCTTCTGGCGGGTCATCAAAGATGTGTGAGGCCGAGCGTTGTCCTGATGGAAAACAACTCCATTCCTATTGATCATTTCTGGCCGCTTCTGGTCAATCGCCTGCTTCAAACGGTCAAGCTGCTCACAGTAGAGAACCGAGTTGAGGGTCTGGCCATAGTTGGGCAGCTCATAGTGGAGAAGGGAATCATTCCAATCCCACCAAACACACAGCAAAACCTTCCTGGCCGTCATTCCGGGCTTGGCGATGGTTTGAGCCGGCTCAACGCGCTTCGATCACGACTTTTTTCGCTATGTGATCCACTTTTCATCACCAGTCACCATCTTCTTCAAAAATGGGTCGAGTTCGTTCCGTTTCAGCAGTGCATCGCAGGCGTTGATTCGGTCTAAAAGATTCTTTTGCGTCAACTCGTCAACCATACATCCAGCTTTTTTTGGAATCCAATCTTCGGCAAATGGTTCCAAACGGTTTTATGGTATGTCGAATTTCTTGCTTGGTGGACTCCATCTTTGACGCGCTATAACTTTAAACTGAAAAGGACAATCACAACACTGTCAAAACGACACTTGTAGCACAGATTGTCGTCTTTAAATAGCCGTATAGTATAACCCGTTTCGATAAGTTTAAGATATGCTTAAGTGTTGCCATATATTGACAATATACGACATTTCTTTTTCCCCAACCCAATATACGACGTTAAAAAAAATGAACTTCGACGGAGGCTGTCTTGCCCAATTTCTGCGTCATATTTAATCGCTCGAGATAAAATAGTTCTAGCGCTCCATCTCGCTGTTCAGGACAATAGGAAATTTCTTGTTCTGACTAAATTCCTTACTATTCGCGAAAAACTCGGAGGTCGTCTGTGACACATTCCAAAATATTCTAAAGCTTTATAAAGTAAACATCAATTCAACTATTCAAGTGAGTATAGAATTCACCACCTCGAAAAAAAAAATGTATTAAAATTTGTTTATACGTTGATTTTTCAATTTTAAAGACGATTCAAATGGATGCTAATGAAAATCGACAATTTAATCGGTTCCACTTCTTGATCATTATTAGCACTTAAGCATTGGATGTGAGGTCTTTGTTGACTCATAAAGGCATTCTGCCATCTCTTTTATCTTGGTACCTGGTTCATTAATGATACAGTTTATGAGAACTCTGTAAACATATAATTAAACCAACCAGTAAACAAACTAGTTTTTCCAGCTGGGTAGCTAAGGCGTCGTGCACAAATTACGTAACACTAAAAATACGAATTTTGGACCCCCTCCCCCTCTACGTAACACAATTTCCTATCTCTAATACATAGTAAGTAACCCAATCTCTACCCCCTCCCCTCCTTCTCGCGTTACGTAATTTGTGTACAACACCTAATGTATTTGATGACAATTCTGGATGTATAATATGACAATTTGGAATCAAAACTTTAAACAAATAGTTAATATCCGTTAACCGTGTTTTCACAACATCCCGTTTTCGTTCTCATTTCCGGTTAAGACAAAGGCACATCCACGCAGGAAGTGGACGAGTCAGATTGGAAAGGTGGAGGAAGAGGCGGCGTCTCACGGTCGGCCATCGTTCGCTCCCCGACGCTTGGTCGTGGCAGTCCGACCAACGGTGCCGGCAACGGAATGCACAACACCGGCAAAGTCAAGTTCGATCCACCCAAGGTACCGGTGATCTTCGTGCTAGGGGGCCCCGGTAGTGGTAAAGTGACACACTGTGACACGCTAATGCAAGAACGGCGTGGTGTCACCCATATCAACATGATGGACCTCTTGCAGCAGTACGCTATCGGCAATGGTGAGTCATCAGTTTACATGTGTCCTGGGTGTCGTTTGTGTAGGTGGTGGTGGTGGTTTGATCTGATTGAAATCGTCCTGATTAATTCATTATTGATTGGGGGAAAAGGGCTGTGACATCGTGCACCAGAAAGCATAAACGTCTTCGCAGCAGCGAGGGCTTGCCACTCGACTTCCAGGCTACAGGTTCCCATCATTTTTTTCCACCATATTATTTGTCCATTGATGGTCTCGTCCAATCGATTTCCGATAAAACTTGGCCCGGCACTCGCGCTCTCTTTCCAACGCTTGTTGATAGTCGGTTGAAATATTAATTAAGGTCAAATAATACACACCGCACTATCATCAGCCACGATGCACGATTTCCATACGAGCCTATCGAGGACGACGACTAATTCCTATTCGTTTTTCTTTTCCCACAACCAGCAGATATGCAGGATTTTTCCCAGCTGTCGTCACGTACTGTCACTGAAGTATTAATGCTAGAAATGAAAATGTCACCAGCTGCCAAAACCTACCTTGTTTCCGGATATCCGCGTTCCATGCGGGATGTCGTGGAATACTCTGAGAAGGTAAGCAAGTTGGAGGTGATGGGTGCGTTGCTCCAAATCTGGGTTCAAGGGGGGCTCGTATCCTTTGGATGTTAGGGTGAATCGAGTATTTGACTATCTATTATTTAGCTGAATGATTGAGTGCTGCTTCTCCACATTAACATCATAAGGGGTGTAATAATAAACCAAGACGTTCGAGCCTTCGGGAAATGTTTGTCGGATTATTTCGGTGCGTAGTTTTGTAAAAATAGTAATTGCTATTCTTAGTGATACGTACTTGAAGGCTAACATGCAGAGATAGCCGCCTTGAATGCATTCATTACTCTGAATCTACCACTGGTATAATATAATTTGTAACTTATACAAAGTTCTTCATTTTGTTTTTCATTATTTCGAAAATGATATTAGTTTGTCCACTTTTTGAATGCTTTAGTTCAGCGCACCTGTGTCAAATCAGGTATTCAAATCATTCAAATCATATGAATAAAATAGTCTTTTTCATGATTTATTAGTTTTATAGGATATTTTTACGGATTCACAAACAACTTCAAAGGTTTATAAAATCCACCTTCTATTGATGTCAATGCGCCCCTTATTTGAGCTTACTTTTAATCTTCCACCAGATGATTATTTGGTACGTATTCAGACCTTTTCTGGATTATAACACTTACAAATATTGTAAACATCATGCTTGCCCACCATTTGTATCAGATTACATGATTTTCATCGGAATCATGTAATTAATGCATCTCGATGAGCTCAATTCTGATCATGGTTTGTCCGATGCACTGATGTTGGTTTGTCCACATGATTACTATGGCAACCGCTTGGCTTGTTTGTGGTGTCCTCCGCGCGAAGCAAAAATAAAGTTTCTCTGTGTTCAGTGCTGTTCACCTTTAAAACGCTCAAGAAAAGGCAATATTCTGAAGAAAGCCTGGTTCTGTTCTGGGTGAGCACCAATGAATGTAAGGGAAATGAATGTAATATACAAAATGTTCACCACCTCGAAAAAAAAACACACTATGCAAAATTTCAGCTCAATCGGACTTAAGGGAGAGTGGCGCAAAGCGGTCAAAGTTTTTTTGAAAAACGAAAGATCACCAAAAATCGGGTTTGGGTGATTTTTCGATTTCTAAAACAAAACTCAAAAAACTAAAAACCCTATTCAAGGTATATTATCGTGCAAATCAACATTTTGCAGCAAGTTCCAAACGAAAAATCTAGATAACTATTTTTATTGGCACCCAAAACCATACGTTTCGTCTTGTATACCGAAAAATAGTTTAATAAGTCCCAGAGTGTAGATTTTTTAATTTTTTTTTAAATAACACTAGATCTCGATGTTTCATGCAATTTTGAATCTGCGAGAAGATTGTGTATATCTTCAATATAAAAATTATACAGAAGAGGGCTTAAGAAAGAGCCTTGAGGGAGATCTAGATGGCTAATTCTAGAAACGGCACAATTTCCATAAGAAAAGTGTATGTGCTTTTTGGATAGCAGGTTAAACAAACAGTTGTTTGAAAATGGTGAAAATCCTTGACTATGAAGTTTGTCGGATGAAATTCTTATAGGTACTGAGTGGAAGGCACCTTCAATGTCTATGAAAAACTGAAGCCATAAGTTTTTTTATGACCAAAGGTTGTCTGCATTCCGGAAGCAAGTAACGCGAGACATTTATTTTCCTCTTTGCCCTTGCGGAAACCGATGAAAAGCTATTCCTTCCGAACATCTGAAAATGAGGATCATTTTCTTCAATAACTTACGGACGCAAGATAGCGTGGCAATTAGTCTGTATGAGTTATGGTGGGAAGCTGATTCATTCGGTTTTTGAATCTCACTTGTCTCCATTCGTTAGGGAAACCATTTTGTTCAATAAATTCAGCGCTATGGAGTCGGAGTCGGATTCGGAGTCGGAAGGAATTTAATTGTATTAGGAGTCGGACCAGTTAAATGATCCAATAAAATCAAAATATTTAGTTCATTGACCAACATTCTAATTCATAATCTTATTAATTTCCTATTCACGTTCAAACCGTTTGCTTGTGTGTCCGTCAACCACAGCTATTTACGTGACAAGATAACGGTTAGCATGACTGCTGAAATGCTCAAGAAGACGATTGTGGAAATGGTCGTGAAAAACAGCATCCCGCTGATATTTTTGTCACATAATCTGGATGATGAGAATACTTCCCTAACCGAGAATCAGTGGAACAAAGTGATCGATCTGGAGAAGCTCCTGTTTCAACCGTTAAATTTAACTGAAACACCTGAAAATTCATTTCTGGAATGAAGAAGTCTGATTTTCCGCCTTAGTAAGATAGAATGACCAATTGCAGATGGAGTTGTACGGTCCATGGAGAGAAGAGAAAGTACACTTCTGCCTGACCCTATCTTGTTCGCAGCAATTTACATCGATTCAGAAAGCAGAATTTCACTTGACGATAGCCAATTAACGATGGCCAACGAAGCACTATGTGAAACATCGGAACGGATGAAAGGTTTGTTGTTAACGAAGGAGGATGATGATCCTGGCGGCGAATCTTGCAGCGATAATCCTGAGTCTTCATCTTCATCAGAGAACACAGATTTCGATGCTTATCTGAACAACAAAAAAGCAAAACGACGTCACCTCGGTAAAGAAAATAAGAAGGAATACCTGCTACTGAACACTTTTTGAAGTGAATTCTTAGCTTGTTTGCCAGAGAATGAAAACATTTCAGCGATTCCTGAGCTCATCATGGATGTTGCACGAACGATTACTGCCATGCCACCAACTCAAAAAGCGTAGAAAGACTGTTCTCTGATTGGAAATTTGTATAGTCAGATCTTCGAGCCTCAATCGAGGAAGATTTGCCTGAAGCAATTCTGTTTTTACGAGCATTCTCAATTTTATTTAAATTCGATTATTTTGAAAGGCTCAGTTCTTCTGCAGGAGTCTTGAACCACCTTGACCAATAGTTTGATCTCAGATAAATGAATCAAAAAATAGTTGTCAAAATTTTCCATTGTGGTATTTTCGCGAAATTTTTTGGAAGCAGAGAATTTATCGAAATAAGCATCCGAACACTCTTTGTCCCACCAAGGAGTACTAAGGTGTTTGATCTTGAATGGCAGTGTTGTAAATCAAGCTAGCAATGAAATCATATTCTTCGAGAGGTGGGAGTTCAGGTGTCGAATTGATGCACTCTACTAACATTTTTTTCCCAGTCAATATCGTTGGTAAGATCGTATACAACTTCGACCAATTTTTGTGGACACTTCTCACTGGCAATAGAAACAAGGATTGGTGAATGATCGCTACCGTGAGGATCTTGAATTACTTCCCACTTACAATCTTACGATAAAGCGGTCGAACAGAGAGATTAGTCAAGGGTACTCACTCTAGCAGAGGGGTTTGGGTACTCTCAATCACGCGAAGCTTGTTCTGCCTGATTATCGTTTTGTCTCAAATTCCGAACAATCAAGCTTTGATGGCCATTGAACAGTGTCTCATTACTCGAAATGGTACTCTTTCGCGAAACAAATTTGATTTTTAGATATAATAGACCCTTCTTTTTAATTTGACTCCAATAAAATTGATTAACAAATAAATATTCATGGTGGAAAACTAAAAATATGTTTAATCACTTTTGTATCAAATTCCGAACACCATTTTGGTCACTGACTCATATTCCGAACACTTTTGTCTCATATCCCGAACAGCAAAAATGCAATTTAAAAAAAAATCATGACTTTTGAACTACTGGACCGATTCATATGATCGCCGATTGAAGTCAATTAGCTAGTCTCTTTTGGAAAAAAAATTATACTTGAAAAAAAATTGGATTTTGCTTGAGTAATTATTGTTTGTGGGCCTGATTCTCGAATACACTTCGAATACACTTCACGGTGGAAACGGAATGAAACGTATCCGCGATGACAACAGATCGGTGTCGACATCTGGATCCGAGATTAGTTTCCCACTAAACTTATCATTATAATATCAAATTATCTTCAGATGAAATTTTTGTATGAGATTATTATATCACATGAAGAAAACCTGATTCTCGAATACACTTCACGGTGGAAACGAAATAAATGGCACGCCATTGAACTACGTTTTACGAGTTAGTGAAGTGTCGAAGATAAAAATGAGTTTTCAGGCAGAATGAGCACTTTTTAAATAAAAAATCATTAATGAAAATAAACTTCTTCGTATCAAACTGGTATTCAATGTGAGTGGAAAACATTGTTTTCTTCATGTGATATAATAATCTCATACAAAAATTTTATCTGAAGATAATTTGATATTATAGTGATAAGTTTAGTGGGAAACTAATCTCGTATCCAGATGTCGACACCGAACTGTTGTCATCGCGGATACGTTCCATTCCGTTTCCACCGTGAAGTGTATTCGAAGTGTATTCGAGAATTAGGCCCATTATTATCTTCGACACTTCACTAACTCGTAAAACGTAGTTTAATGGCGTGCCATTTATTTCGTTTCCACCGTGATGTGTATTCGAGAATCAGGCCCTGTATTTTTTTTTTATAGTTTACATGGTTTCGGGACCAAAGGCGTTATATCGGTATCGATACCTGTAAATGATATTAAAATGAAGTCTTCATTATTACAATATTTTTAACATTAAAGTTCAGTAAATTCACATTGAAAAATGAAGTGTTCGTCATTTGAACTTTACGACTTTGCGTAGAAACTTTTTTTTTTCCTCTATTATAGTGACTTTCAACACATTTTGGTTGGCTCGTCACTTTTACTTCCATATTTGGAAGAATGTCAGGAGTGAGAATTGAACTCGTGATCTCTGCGTGAGATCAAAGGTCAAATAAATAATGAATAAGTGGATGTTACCACTACGCCTCCAACCGCGTAGAAACTTGATTTATATTCCGAACACTAATTTAAATGAAGATTTCTGCATAAAATATCATTTTTTCATCCATTTATTGTAGATTCTTACAATTTCTAGCACTTAACATGAAAACAACAAACGAGATAGTTGAAATGCTTAATATTATAAATTATACCCCCAAACTAGCGTTGGCAGAAAACATTACATCTTTGGCAGAAATGATACCATTCAGTGTGCTAAAGAGTCAAATGCGCAAATAATGAGCTGTTTAAAAAGCATAAAAATGGTTTGTATGTATGCGTGCAGACATTTCTTTCTGTTTTCTTTTCTCATTTCATTTGGGATTGTGCCAAAAAAAAGTCAATACGACGTCAATGGGGATTGATCAAGGCCGGCTGGAATTCAAAGCTATTTTACACGACCATGCTATCCACATGGCTAATGATGCTTCAGCAGTTGTTTAGCAAAAACGTGATAATATTGCACCTGATTATAAAATGAAGTTGGGAAGTGTTTTCTAAGAGTAAAAAAGAAGCGCATGAAGGAGAACAATATCTATCTCGGTCTGGGTCGTGTATGTGGCAAAGTATGCGGAAAGCTTATTTGTCTTTTGTTTCGCTCGCTCGTATTAATCTTATATTGTTGTACCATGTGTATTATACGAATACTTACCAGTATTTGTGAGTCATGACATTTTCTGTTATGTTATGTCTCATTTAATGTCATAAATCTGGATGACAAAACATGAACTAAAAATCAATTTTGGATGTAGGCTGTATTGTTACCTGTAAATGATGTTAAAATGAAGGCTATAACCCAAAGAATTTCAGGGTTTTGATTATTGAATTATTTATACCATTAAAGTTCAGTAAACTTACATTTGAAAATGAAGTGTTCGGAATTTGAATCATGCGTAGAAACTTGATTCATATTCCGAACACTACTTTAATATTAAATTTAATGAAGATTTCTTCAAAAAATAACATTTTTTTCAACCAGTTATTGTTGGTTCTTACATTTTCTATCACTTAACATGCAAACAGCAAGCAAAATAGTTGAAACCACTACAAAAACTGAAAATTGAACAATGCTTGTTTTATACGGAATTTGCTAACGCAAACATTTTATCATTGGTTTTAACTGTCACTTTTTTGCAACATGGTATAGTGGCATCTTCGGGGTAAAAAATTATCTATTGAAGAAATTATAAAATTATTATATTATTTTCCATATTCCAATAGACTGTAAGAGAATGTCCTAATCTATTGGTGCAACAAATCTCGTAATGCCCCCCCTTAATATGTTCCCGATGAACGTAATCCTTAATTTATCACAATTTATTTCCGTGTTTCTCCTTTAACGCAGATACAAGTGATCAACGGTGTGATATTGATATCCTGGCGCCAGACAATTCTGCAACGCCAGATAGACTATGGGGCAAAATTAGGACATGTGGTTCTGTCACTTGCCAAGATGGAATTGGAGAACTTCTTCAAGAATGTGATGCCGGTGGCGGATTATTTCGACCAGAGCGACATGCTTATTGCGGTAAATCTGCCGTGACTATTCCGAATTTGCATCTAACGTTCTATTGTTCTTGTCCTCTCTTATATCCAGATCAATGGTGAACGTGCTCCCTCGGAGGTGTACAAAGATTTCCGATCCGCAGTGCTAGACATTCTCGGGGCGCAAGAGAACCAGGAAGCGCTGCTGAACGGAGTCGCAGGTATGGGTAGGGGCGTAGACGACATTCCCGGCAGTATAGTTAGCGTAGAAACGGCACCTAGTCAAAATAAAGTTATTGCAGCTCCGGCGCATCAAGTAGAAATCAATAATTTAAACCGTACGCCAACACCATCGCCACCGCCGCCGCCGTCGCCGCCGCAACCGCGAGCAAACCCTATACAATCACAGGTAGCGACGAGACAAATGCATACGAATGTTGGAATGCCACCTCGTATGTCCAATTCTGCTGTCAAAGGCTCGAATACAGGCCGTTTGCCACCGATCATCTGGGTGATTGGTGGACCTGGCAGTAACAAGGCAACGCTCTGCCTGAAAGCTGTCGGTATAAATCCGGGATGGGGACATTTCAGGTATTATATACAAAACATTGTTCTTCAACATACTTTTACTAACTTTTCTAACCACAGTGTGGGACGACTGCTTCGAGCAGTAGCCGAATCAGATCCCCGAGTAGCCACAGAAGATTATGCTGTGAAGGAGGCAATAGCCGCGGGAGAAATGGTCCCTAAGAAATCGTTAGATCGACTCATCGAAAACCACCTCGCTCAGCTTAGTGAAAAGCGGGGAATCATTATTGATGGATATCCGAGGGATATGATACAAGTGGGAGATTTTGAAGAAAAGGTAATTATGATTGTTGTAATCGAAAAAATTCTGTTAACAGTCCTTTTACATTCCCAGTATCGCCAAAGACCCCCGGTTATTTTACTGGACTGCTCAAAGCTACAGTTGGGTAGAGGGCGGTTAGATGATACCGTATCATCCTTCCGGCGAAGATTGGAACTGTTCCGTGAGTTGACCCTCCCGATGCTTAAAGAAATGGATACCGCCGGACGGTTGACCATTGTAAGTATGATAGTTTCTTACCTCATTCAAAGGAAATTGGTTCTCAGTTTATATATTCATCATTCTTCTTTCAAGGTGGACGGCGACACGGACAGTCCCACAGTGCAGCGTGAATTCGAGCGCATCGTTCGAGATCACATAGACAGGCTGCAAAGGAGCGAATCGGCCAACCGGGACGCTCATGCGGATGATGATGCGGATGTTGCATCGGTACAAATCGGAAGCTTTAAAAGTGCGATACAAAGAGGTCGAGCTCAAGAGCTGAGGAACGCAGACGCGATAGTGCATGACCTGGAGGCTCCCGGAGTTGTACCTACCATCAGTCATCACGTTAGCCTGGCCAACGGACATCTCGGACGGACGGCACCGAGTGGTTTCCGGAACGGGTATATCCCCAACGGAAAACCGAATTTTAGAAACATGCTGGAGGAAGCGGATAGCTTCGACGCCCACATGTAGATCGAAAGGGAAGGGAATAAGTACAAAAGGATAAACTGTTTCTGTTATAAAGAATCAAATCATAGATTTCAAATGTGTTATAGTTTTGTTTTTCGTTTGCAAAACCAATCTCATACACATACACAATAAAGACGTAGTCATAAAATAGCATACAGAATAATATATTTATGATGTTGGCAGGGTGCCAAACGTAGGTTTTTGTATTTTGTTTATAAACAGTATTACAAATAAGGGAAATCAATAGGTTGAATAAGAAATGTAACATGTTGGAAGATCTCGTATTTTTGGTATGGAAACGTAAAGGAACCTCTAATGTAAGAAAGTAGAATGTAGAAGTTGAGCTTTAAACTGTACTTTTAGAATACTTTATCACTGAAAATCAATAAAACCATTTTAGTAGTGATGTTTTTGCAGAACTTGTATGTGTTTTCGTTTTGTTTTCTTGTAAAATATTCCTTTCTTGTTTATTGGGAAACATAACGAAGTTGTTCGAGGCTCCAATATATGGATAGAGCGAAAAAAAATGGAAGCGATTTAAAAATTCATTGTGAAAAATAAAAACAAAAAATTCATACCATGAGACCTTCAAGGGTTAGCAATTGGTCGTGTAACCTTTGTTTCAAGCACCCGGTTCCTCATGGATTCCACCAGCTTCTTGCACATGTTGACCGGGATTGGCTTGCCAACAAGCTTGGATCCTATCCCACAGTTTATGCTTATTCTTTGACTTCTCCGTGTACACCGACCTTTTCAAGATTCCCCTTCTTGAATGGTGTTAACGTTCCCTGTGGAACTTTTGCCGTCTCAACGTATGCATTAATTAGCGTCATTTATTAATACTTAGTTGAGATTTCTTAAGCCAAATAACACGCCTTGAATGTATTCCGAGGGGCAAGCTCTAGAATACGCGTGACCACAGTGCCAGTCGAAGGAAATTTCTTTGACGAAAAATCCCCCGACCAGAACGGGAACCGAACCCGAACACCCGGCATGATAATGTGAGACGCTGACCACTCGCTCACGGGTGCACTCAAGATTTCCCATAGGTTCTTTATAGGGTTCTGATCCGGTGACTGCGCTGTGCACTCAATGACGTCGACTTTGTTATTCTGGAACCACTTTTTGACGGTCTTGGCGGTGTGTTTCGGATCGTTATCCTGCATGAACAGTCATTTCAGGGGCATCTCCCACTCGGCGTGTGACCTTAGGATTTGGGTGTAGAGATACTGATCCATTATCTTATCCATCCAGTACAGGGGACCAACCCCGTACCAGGAGAAGCACCCCCACATTACAATGTTCTCTCCTCCATGCTTGTCTACTGTGGCATGTAAGCGCAGCCTATTGGGCGATGGAGCCAACTTTTTCCGTCCGAGCCGATGAGGTTTACCTGCGTTTCATCTGACCACAGTATATTTCGCCACTGCTTTTCCTTCTCCGGACCGATCCAATCGAAGTGGTCTTCGAACTTCAGCCGCGCTTTCAGATGCTGACGCCGAAGCATCTGAAAGCGCGGCTGAAGTTCGAAGGCATCGGGACCTTCCGGGGGCTTTTACCGTCTAGCCCCTGCTCAAGCAGTCGCCACTGAACTGTCCGGGAACTCATTGAACACAATGGTTTTGGATCGTCCTAAGTACTCTGCGATCTTGCGTTGGCTGTTGCCTACCTAGTACATTTTCCGATGTGTTTCCATGCAATTATACGCGCGACTCATTTATCGTTGATTGTAACGAGAATTCGAGAATTATGAAGAAAGTTGATTTTTTCTCGGTGATATTTTGTGTTTTTCGGATCCTGGTATAAGTATTTATCATGAAAACAAGAAGTATGTAAGGTTTCAACCTTACATACTTCTTGTTTCCATGATAAATACTTATACGAGGATCCGAAAAACACAAAATATCACCGAGAAAAAATCAACTTTCTTCATAAATCGGAACAGCCGAAACGAAAAACTGGTTCTAACATTTTTTGCATTATTTTAGTTGTTAATTATGCTTAAAAGGATTTTTTTAATAAATGGCATTTTTTTTAATCACAGAAGTTACAGATTTCTTCGAACAGTGCAAATAAATTATTATAAATGAAGTGATGTGCCGATTATCAGAACATGATCACCCATTCTAAATGTCTTCTTTTGGATATCTCCATGTTTACTGCTCAAACATGGACATTAGATGCTTCAGATTGCCATTCCTCTAGCCGCAGTAAAGTTTACCAGTCATCGATCTACTTTTCAACCTGTGCGTTTGCATCTCAGATGACAATTTTTATAGTTGCGTTCGAGTTTTCCGTAGTACTAGAACGTCAAGGACGTCATCACATCTGTTATTCGTAGATGTATAGTCGTTGATTGGGTTGTAGTTAAAGGATTTGTCCCTAATCTTCAACAAATATATAGGGTTATCTGCATCCCCAACGCTACCGGATTTTCTTTGTTTGTTCTGAGCGCCATGATGTAAACTAATAAGCTCATATTGACAACAAATTCCTACTCTGATTCTTAACACTCTTAACGTAATTCAGTAAACTATTGAAAAGTTTTACGCATAAAATAGGTAAATGGCAGGATTTTGCTTGTGTTTGGATTTCTTGACGTGGGACTACATCTTTCAGCGAGGGTGCCAAATCAAAAAAACAGATCACGATTTTATAAATTAAAGATAACGTTAATACTATACTACGAATAATTTTAATGATTTGCACACCAATCGAATTGAATTCCCTAAGATTTGCTTGATATTAATATTATAATAATATGTGTTAATGAAATTTGGAAGCATTCCAATTTTCCCATACATTTGTTCTACCCACGCAGTTTCAAATGGTTAAAATTTAATGAAAATTATTTCAAAATATTCTTTTCCTACCTGAAAACCCCGCGAAGGTAAATGACGCCGACACGAATTCATTGCGTAAATGAATCTTTCTGAATTCATTCTTAACTTTCGTTTCATTCTGAAATAGTATACGAATAAATAATTTCGTAGTCCTACGTCAACCAATGCGGTTGTGTTAAAATTTTCTGCTAAAATTTTACAACAATTGCTCTATTAGGAATGAATTGATAATAAAGAGTCATCCATTAGCGACTTGACAGTTTTGTATCTTTGTGTGAACGAACCCTGAAATGGTTTTAATGATCTGTCAATGTCAAAACGTTAGTCAAAATCAACATCTTTATCATGTACACGAACGAGTAACGCTTAATAATTATGAAAAAAATACTACCGATATTCGGAGTCGGTGGATGCAACTTTAAGAGCGCTTACTCCAATTTTCGACCGTAATAATCGTCCCAGCCAACAGACTGTGCATATTTTAGTGACCAATTTTTAGTCTACATTTTTGCTGTTGGATGTTACCGTGCCAACGAGAAGCAGCCCCGCACGAAGCAACAAAAATATCGCAACCAAAAGTGATCCGAAATGACCAAAATCAGTCAATTGCACGGCGTTCTCAAGAATTGAGCATCTCTCAAACCTTATTATAGTGTATTTTGTCATAAGGCTACATCATTACAAGATCGAATGGACCATATGAAGCGCCGAAACTTCTCAAATTTGGCACTGGCGAATACTGAAGAAAATGATGATTTTCGTTTGATGTGGTTTTCATGCCGGAGGAGTTATTGGGTCGTATTTCTTTATCGATGAGAATGACCGTCATGACATTTCTTGTAGCGTTGAAGAACAGTCAGGACATCGCGAGTTATTTAGGTTGACTTTGATTTGTTAAATTTATCGTAGAATTCTACAATGATGCCGATTTGTAAGGTTTGGTTTACGATCCTCCAGCGAAAAGTCTTTAGAGATCTTGCTTTCTGGAACGTCTAGAGATTTCTAGAGACCCGTAACAGAAGAGCCTTTCCCCAATATCTCTTATATTAGACTTTGGAGTATTGGTGAAATATTTTATCTACTACTTAACGAAAAAATGGAACGTTTCTGTTGATTAATTGAATACATCACTGATTGAATCAATCACTTCTAAGAAGCACAAGTGTTGTACGGGTATTTTTTCGACACACTGTATTTAAATCTTTATACTTTCTCTCCGGTTCATTCAGGTTTTTTTCGTTAGCTGACAATCTTTCAAACGATTTTTCCGGCGTTTGCGCAGCTGAGTGCTGTTCATTTTCGCCAGAGCGTTGTGAATATGTAAACAAGTGTTCGGACTGGCAACGTGACGAAAATGAAACTGTGCAGCAAACGCAAACGCGTCGAGGAGAGATGCACTCGCGGGGAAATATATTCGGTTTGATAACAATGCAGTAAACACCTTGCTGATTCGAAACATTTTCTCGGCATCGAACGGCAAATCGCTTGGTTTCTTGGGAGATTTCAAACAGCGCGTTTTATCAGGCACAGTATTTCCTAATGACAGCCCCTAACTATCGGATCGATAATAATTCGCAATAACAGTATGCGTGTAGTATACCGCTTCATTCATTTCTCAATCAGAGCAGTCAGAAAAAGCATTGAGTGGATCTAGGGCACATTATATTTTGTAATGTCATTGCTCTAATAGTGAGAAGATATAGGGAATTGAAGGGATTGCTTCTAGTTAAAACAGTTCCGACGAAATTATACGTTTTATCTTGTAGAGCCGTTCTATTGGGTGTACTCGTGTATCACTGTGATTTTTCCCACGAGAGTGGTATTTTTTTTTGACTGAATATTTCATAAACTCTAATAATAGGGAGACGATTTAAGTAGGTAAGTGATGTTTGGATTTTTTTTTACTGGGTGAAGTTATAATTTGTTATAGGTTGTGTGAAAAGAGAATAATGTTTTGATGAGACAAATGAAAATATGAACGTATACCATTTTATTCCATTTTCAAGATTGTTCTATGAGCAAATAGTTTTGAGTTAGTTACGGTTACGCTGGATTAACAGCGTATAACTGACCTTCGATAATCCATATCAATCGTTTAATCTAACGAGCAATGTAATCATACACATTCCTTATCTTTTGTTAGACAAGTGGCTCTAATTGGTGTGTTTACTCAGAGCTATATTCACCACAGCGTTGGACATTGAGGATATTTTAATATAACGTACGCGTGAAAAATACAATGTTAGCTCAAAATACATTTTTCGAGATTGAACTAACGCAAGTAATTTATTAGTGCATGCTCTAATATTCTAAGATTATAAGCATCATTGATGTGCTCGTGTGTGGAAAGTAGAATGAGAAATGAGACCGCATGGCAAGGTGATTGGCAAAAGCGAGAAAAGAGGGTAACTTCAGCGATTTCGTTCTCTGTAATGGTAATAATGAAGTTTTACTCAACTGTTCGTTTTAAAGATTAGTTTTAGGAAGTTAAAATTTGGAGGATAATTTTGGAGAACAATTTCTTTCCCATTATCTCCTTAAAAATATGTTAGTTTTTGCTCTTCTATAAAATGGTCGGTGTTAAGTCAGACCGAACCATGTGAAATTTTCATGATTTCGAGAAAAACGAGCATGAAGTTTAGTGCTTTAAGGAGTTTTCGTTGATCATTCAAAACAATTTCGATGCGTTATTCCTACTGTGCACGTTAGTTTCCAAATTTGATGAATGTGGTGTGTAGCTTACGAAATGCTTAACCCAATGCAATCAATAACTCGAAATTTCCGATTTTGTTACTAGGTCCGCTTCAACTTAAGACCAACCATATGAGACTTGTATGGATTTCATAATCGAATCAAATCCACATTGCCTTCAAAATTATCAGACGCACTCGCTCAAAAGTTCATAAAGTTTTCTTGCTATCTCGGGTTTTTTTGAAACTTTATACATATAGTGGAGGCCACCGTGAATCAGAAATTCCTTTGTCTGATGACTAATTTTAACCACGACTGATTTTTTAACAGAGCGAATCATTGACCGTTTTTGCAAAAAATCACATCTTGAAATCTTGTTATCTGATCAAAATATGATGTACCGCAATATGTACCGCTAAGTTGGGATATCAATGAACTATTTAGGAAAAATAACATTTTAAATACTTCCTTAAAATTTTTACTCAAAATTTAAATTAATATTAAAACCTTTATAACTCAAAACATGCCCCCTTCGGTATTTTGAATACTATTTAGAAAAGCTTTTTAATTTAACAACGTTTAACATATAGTGATATGATGTAGAGTGATGTAGAGAATTTTTAAAGATTTATGCATTTTATGTCGTTAATTTAATTATGCAGAAGAGGACAAGGTGTCATCAATTATCAGTGCATTTTGGAACACAAGTTCAAATAGGTTAGATATAAACAAAAGTCTAATAAATCTATAACTATAGAAATATAGTATAGATAAAAATAGTATTTTCTCCTACGTTGTCTCGTTATCCGAAACATTGTTTGTAGAGTTGTATGGCCATGAGTGCTCTTTTGATCTCATCGGGTGTTAAGTTCTGTTTATTTATAGAGAAGGGAATGGAGAACGAACAAGTGAATTCAGGGAAGTGAAACGGGTAAAATAATAACATAATTACTTCTAAGGAAGACATATATAATATTAAGATCACGACTACTTAAGCTATAATAGTCTGACAATTACATAAATTGTTAGTTAATAAATGCTTATTATCGGTCGGCGAATGGACAATAATTCATAATGCGCATCGACAGTGCGCAAACGCCCGAATTGTAGGCAAAAAGATTGCGCTTTGGTTTGTGAGGGAAAACGAGTGGCTAGTAAAATCGAAATATCATACCCATTTTAATCGATAATTTGTAATTTTTTTAAAATATATTCATTGTTCATGGTTTAAGAAAAACATTTGCTGGATATATTTCCTGTCTAATGATATACAACATAACAAGTTGCGTAATATGCGTTTGGAATCTCTTAATAAAACGTTACATGCCTCATTTTCAATTCCGTAGTGACCCCCCTATATAGAAATCAAAGACGTAGTGTAACGTATGTGTAACGCTTTTAGAAAGAGGGGCAGATGTTGGGGTCATACACAAATAATTTCACGCTCTAAGGGGGAGGAACTGAAACACGGTGTTGCACAGAGCGTTACCTTACACTTATATTTTTATTTTTTATTATATTTTTGATTTCTTATTCCTGGTTTTCGTACTACACAAGTGGCAGCGGCGGTATTTTTGTAAGGTAAATGATTTTTGTTTGTCGAGCTGAAAATATGATCATGGTTTGTCCACTTTTTTAAATGCTCTAAATCAGCGCACCTGTGTGGAATCAGGTATTCGAATGTTTCAAAACATATAAATAAAATTGTGTTTTTCATGGTTTACAGTAGTTTTATAGTATATTTTTACGTATTCACATGTTTTCAAGGATTATAAAATCCACCTTCTATTGGTGTCAATGCACCCTTCATTTGAGCTAATCAATCCCATCATTTGAGTTTTTAATCAATCACCAGATGATTATACACTTACAAATATTTAAAAAATCATGATTGCACCAGAGCGCTCTGATGCGTACAGGTAAAAGAACAAAAGTGGCTTTCAATTAACTTAGCGCTGTGGTTCGCTGAAAAAAGTGAACCGAGGTGAAACATGCGTGTGGATTATATGTCGAATGAGATTGCACTCTTCAGTGTATTCCTCAGTGTAACAGAGTGCGGATCAGCGCGCTTCAGTGCTGGACACAGGTTTTCACAGACTTGAACCCCTAAGAGTAAAGAGAGTGAAAGACAGTGTGACTCACTCGCACCAAGATTGCTCCCAACTAGCGCACACTGGCTCTTCGTATATTCGTCGGTGATGACTGTATCCTCGGCTCCGGCATGAAACTCGCGCGCGAGTGTATCATTTCAGTGAAAATACCACCACTGCTCAGGAGTTCCGCAAGGAAGTCATTTGGGGCCTATTTTGTTTGTCATGGTCATGAATAGATTACCATCATTCTTGACCATCGCGGTAGTGCTTATATACGCGGATGATGTGAAGATTTTTCTGCCAGTGAAACACATCACTGACTGCCATCTGCTCCAGCAGGATATGGACAATTTTGAAAGAATAATGGACTGAGCGTAAACCCCGACAAATGCTCTGTTATGATCTTTACAAGGAGTGGAGGCGATCTGGCGTAGTGGTAACATCCATGCCTCTCACGCTAAAGGTCACGAGTTCAATTCTCACTCCCGACATTCTTCCTAAAATGGAAGTAAAAGTGACGAACCAGCCAAATGAGTTGAAAATCACTATAATACAGATAAAAAAAAAAAAATCTTTACAAGGAGAGTTAAGCCGATAATCTTCAACTATAGGCTGGGAAGTTTGAATCTACAACAAGTAAAGAATGTTCGAGACTTGAGCGTGACGATGAATCGATCTCTTTCGTTTAATTGAGCAAATGTCAAAGAAGCGCTGAAACTATTTGCACTAACTCGTCGCTTCGGACCGATCCGCACGCAATCCTAAAAATTTGGACCTGACAGGATTCGTTTTATCATCAGTCCCGTTTCTCTTCGTCGACTGAAGATGTTTGATTTACCCCTGAGGTACAGAAACTATAGCATGAACCGATAACCAGATTCATGCGCAAGTTCAACATGCTGCAAAATGTTTTTTCTGTAAATATGACATCTGAAGAAATTCGAAACGAGTGAGATTATATTTCAAAAACCACCTGAATGTATAAGTTATAAATTTGTATTTTCCGTTTTCTGTTTTCATGTTTATTTTTAAGAAGGGTAAGGGGCTTATAGCTTATAGTCCAAATAAATAAAGAAGCAAGGGTTTTAGTGGGTTACATGCAATGTTTCTCCAAAACACGGACTACAAAACCGAGGAGCCTGGGAAAATTGTCATTACAGGTATTAGATGCGAAAGAACTATTGCTTGTTTAGTAAATTAAACAATTAATTATTTTGGGAGCTTTCATAGCCAAATAAATGCGCATCCGTCTACTTAACTAACCTACTGGAAGCGAATGATCTTTAAGGTATAAACATCTATAACTGATAACCATTCTGTTACGAGTGGTAACAACGGAGGGGGGTTTCTTCCGGAATTATAATTTTAGAACCCGATGTTTGAGGTCCGTAAGGCGAATTATAATTTCCCTGGGAATTGCACATATGTACAAAATATTAGTTTTAAATTATACGTAGGAAACAATTATTAATAAATTGTAGTTATAAGTTCATTTCCTATTTTTACAGTTTTACTCACGTTTAGTCCCCTTAATAATTTCTTTTAATTTCAAGAGCAGGAACAATCGTTTTCTTGGTATTTACTAGGTTAGAAATTAGATTAATCTATATGTAATCCTCGATAGTATTAAGCTAGAATATAAGTTTGTTTAGGATATGTTTTGGCTTGGTTATTATAGTTGTACTCACTAGATAATAAGTATATATAATTAATTTTAAGTATTGCGAAATTTTCTTGTAAATTCTTAATTTCAACTAGCATACGTTATCGATTTGTTTATGATTCTTTTTCTCCTCTTTCACTTACCCCGACCGATGACAGACCTACCGTTCCTGTCTTATCGATCCGTCACAGGTAGGGTTGTTTTTCCTCGATCACCGAGGGACTTATTGGTGAAGATGCGCAGCCAACTAGGGATGGCTAACACATTCCATTCTTCAAGTAACTTACGGATTATTTGCCTTCCGAGGCAAACGTTATATTTGATGCTTTTGTAAGATTTCAGTCGCTATTCTGTGAGGTCTGAATGCACCGCCATCGTCGTAATCTGAATGAACAATGTCTGGCGAATATAGTAAATGGAGCAGAGCTGTTATTTCTAGCCCAGTATGTGGCCCGGCGTTATCATGTTGAGAAATTTATTTGACATACCTGATGTTTTTTTATGATTCTGATAGTTTATATTCTACGATTACATTATGTTACCTCGAGAATTATCGAGAAAATTTACATCGACAAACACGTCTTAAAATTTGGTAATTGATGTTCCAAAATGATATAACGTATCTCAACAATCATCCAACTAATAAAATGTTGTATAAATAACAATGATTGAACAATTGTACGACCCAAATTTCCTATACTACCCTAGCTAAACTCACCGATCGTCGTCGGAGGCAACGGTGCTCGCTGGTCCATTCAGCGTAGGAGAACGAGAGAAAGAGAAGATAGGACGCAAGAATTGTTGGTCCACGTTACATACATATGTATTCTGTCGATGAGAAGAGGTAGAACGTGATCATCAACAGCATCAGTGCGGACAGACAATCTTCAGCTACAGTTGCAGCAACTTGTGATCCAACAATCAGTATTATTTATTTGTGGATTTTGTGCAGAAAGCCAGCCTCGTCAAGTTTGCAATCATGGTGAGTGTCATTCGAAACGCAGAGTGTAATTGTGCCCTTACGTAAGTCATATTCGATAAATTCGATTGAGTGCTGAACGGTGTTTGGCTGGAAATCTGCCAGCGTTGTGGAGGATGGGAAGTGCGACAAAAACTCGCCGATGAAAGAGAGTACTTGCGTAACGGAGTGTGAATTAATAGTAGGAAATCCGATGAGTGTAGCCTTACCTTTCGCTCAAGGTTAAGGGTGGGAAGGCTTGAAATTACCCTTGACCTTCACGTGAAATGTTGCACACTCGCTGTCAAAGGTGATTGCGATCGCGCTCGTATTGTTGTGGTTTCTAAAAATAAGCTTGATTTTTTTTTGTATCGTCGTTGAGCCGCCCAGAGAAAGACGCGTTGCGCGTGTAGGCATTTTCTCGTTGGTAGCGATCAAACATAAAAATAAACGAAAGTTGATCCGCCAGATGTATATGATAACATATTTATGTTTTTGCGTAAAAAGTTCAAAATATGTGCGAGTGACACAATTTTATATCAGACTACGGAACAGATGTCAGAAGTGTTCCATTCGGTAATGTCAATTAAAAATTCAGTGCGTGTGGTGTTTCACTAAGATTCGTTATATTGCTTGTTTCTCATTGACAACGTTAGTTCGTTTGTCCGATTACAGTAATTATTTCTGTTATAAAGTTTGCTTCGATGAGAATCTTTACGCAATAAGTCAATTATTCGGATATGGTCTCGAAGAAACCGCGAACTTTTCTTCAAATATTGAAGCATTAATTTTAATATTTTTCATTTGTTCATCTCTGCACCATTTGTTGTCACTTTACCATTTTTTACCATTTAACGTTTACCATTTTTGCGATGAGCAAAACACATAATTTTCAGGAGAACCTCAGGATATTTTTTTCTATGTTATCGCCTATCTCTTAGTTAAATTGCGGATTCCTTTCCCATAAAACTCCTTTTCTTTTGACGAAAGCCACACGCCGAACGATTTGTCGATATCTTTAAATTCGGCGAAGGACTGGACTGCAAGGGCATACCCCATTGAAACAAAAAAAAAAACGACGGGTGGGTAATGTCGGGGACATAACCGGAGTGACGTAGGACTATACAATGGGGACAGCTTTTGTTAAATATATTTTAAATATATTGTTTTATTTTCTTCTCCTACGTGAATACCTACCTATCTACCTGAAAAATGGATTAGTTTACTGTTTACTCTTTATGAATATGTTGATGGTTCTGAAAAGAACCTTTGGTGTTGTGTTTTTGTTATCACTCGATATTCCCATCTTGTTCGGTTAAACCTTCCTGTTTAGCTATTGCGTTTGCCACTCGCCACAGCTTTCACAGTTGGAAAATTTCTTCCCATCCAGCTTGTGACATGTTGTTCAGTAAATTACATTTAATGCGACGTGCCGGAGAAACACTTTGCCACTCACTGAAACTAATTGTTGCCTTGATGAGCGCCGAACCGAAGCTGCTCTGTTCTTGATGTGGGTTTTCTAATTGTCGTGAACAGCTTTGCAAGCCAACTCGAGCACTCCGATGGCCGAAACTCTATAATCGCTGTTAGGTATACTGGTGCTCCGGCACCAATCCGTTCGGCCTAGTTACCCTTGCGGAGCAATCAGTGAATGCGACCAACAGGGAACTGGAGACCTGCACGGTTCGAGTGAGACTTTGCCTTTCCCTTAACTTGTCCTCCTTTGTTACGTCCACGATGCCGATGCCGTACAACCACACGGGTTTACGGTTTGAAAGAAAATAAGATATTTTTTTGGGGTCCGCGTGTTTTATACTCTAGCGGTACACACTCACAGGATGGAGACAAATCGGCAGACTCAGCCAGAGGGGCGAGTCCAACGAGACGAACGAATGAGCGTTAAAAGGGAGCGATGGCAAAAAAATACATTCATTACGATTTGTTCGCTCGTTGGATTCACATGCAGGCTAAAAAGGTCCTTTTCAGGATCACAAAATTATCTTCAATCTAAAGAGTTTATTGTTTTGTTATCACTCGATATCCCCATCTTGTTCGGCTAAAACTTTCTGTTTATCGATTGCATTTGCCATTTGCTTTCACAGTTGGAAAATTTCTTCCCATCCAGCTTGTGACATATTTTACAGTAAATTACATTCAATGGCACGTCGCATTACCACCACTCAGTATCGGATTGGAGGTAATTTTAACCTGTAATTGAACATTTGCGATGACAGTGGTACAGTGTCGACTTTCAATGTGGGGTCATAATTTGGACCCCGAACTCTATGTTTACAAAAATGTTCAACTAAATATGTCGCATTACAGGTCCGTCCAATTAGCTAAATGTCGAGATAAGTGTAAATTACTGTACTTTCAATCTAGAAGCAATTTAAGAATTGGTGAAAATCATAAGCTCAGAACAACTGCCAAATTCACATACTCATCAGATCCTGGCAAACAAATTATGAAAAAATCAATTTGTGTTTTATTATTATTTTGGATAATGTTTTAGAAAGCATTGAACAGTATTTCCTAAACTCTTTTTTGGAAGGTTTAATGGCCCTGAAAAGCGCCTTGTTATGGTTCCAATTTAGAAAACTTAGCACTCGTAGTTTTGAAAAAAAAACCATTTCGAACGCCCTCGATGCCGCCTTGTTCTGGATTTGCCACCAAAGCAGTTTGTATAAAGAACAAACTTTTTTCTTCTGCTACCTGATGCCGTTTTGCGATTGCGTTTTTGCCACTCGCCACTCGCTGCAACTGCCTGTTGTCTTGATTGTCCACCGAACCGAATGTGTTCTGTTCCGAATGCGGGTTTTCTTATCGTCGCGAGCAGCTTTGCCAGCTAACTCGATCACTTCGGCGGCCGAAACTATATAACGCCGGCTAGGTGGACTGGTACTAACGTGCTCGGCCTAGCTACCCTTGCGGGGAACTCCAGATCAACACGGTTCGAGCGGGATTTTGCCTTTCCTTTCATTTTCTTCCTTTACCATGTCCAGACATGGCTGTTTGGGTTGGTTTGTTGATGTGTTCTGATGCGAAACGATGTGGTGTACGGCTTGAATGAGAATGATCGTTACGGCAGCGGAGCGGGGATTTTTAAGCTGACTGGCTGGCTCGAGAATTACGCATGTGTGAGACTGCGACCAATGTTTCGTTCATTGTTTTCTTTTTCCTTTCCAATCGTGCTTCATTCTATTTCGCTGCTGCTCTGGTTGCCCGTTTTGGTCGGTACGATTTGAGGAGCACAAAATGGACCAATAAAAAATGGGCACATAGTGAATTTTGACAATGCTTGATATTTCACAATTATTCAATTATTTATCTCAAGTAAAATGAAATGTTATTCGTTATGATAGATGCGTAGATATATTTCCTATCAATTGATGCAAAAACCTTTGCGATCTATTGAGAAATGCTCGAGTTATAAGCGTTCCAAATCTTGCATTTTTTCCTACTTGTTCAGTGCCTAGATTTCCATTTCACCCCCTATATCTTCCGGTTAGACGTAGTCCTACGTCAAAAGTGATAATCTGACGGGGCTGGGTAGTTTCCCACTAAAGGGTTCTAATTGCGTCCTTTACGGGTGTAGCGGTGTGTGCTAGAGCCATGGTACAGCATATCGACCAAAATTATTTGACTTTGCAGTAGAAGTGCCTGCTTCACCAGCTGAAAGTAATGATTTTTTTGCGCTTTGGGTTGTCGAAATAACGTTATAATAAGCAAACGATACGGTTTGACCGCTTTTTTCTTCAAATGAAGAATGAATATAACACTGCAACAACAGAGGATCAACCGGACAATTTCAACTCGCATGTCTGGTATATCTTGAGAATAGAATGTCATACGAAAAAGCTCAACCAATAGAAACAAAGATAAAATATAAAATTACACTTCAATAGACGTCAACTGACCAGCCTCCATTACGACACTTCGTTTGAACCGCTCGGGCTACGCTGTACTATTAATGGAAACGTCTGAGCCATCATATACAGAAGTTTTGGCAATAATATACTTTTTTTGTGATGGTCGCCTCTGATTTTCAACATACATAAGTGTGCAAGATTAATTTTCTTCTCTCGTCTTGCATCTGGAATATGTTCCGCCTTGCTGAACGAAAAGCAATGAAACCACCGGAAGAAGACTTCTTTTAAACAAACAAAAAAATCAAAAAAATCTTGTAGCGGTCAAGTCCGACCAAAATGTACAATTCACTTTGTGCTGCTCCAGAAAAGGCAGCAGTCTATTTCTGTAGGGTCACCACCAGGTAAATTTACTGTTTCATGGTCCTAGAAGTAACGAAAGTGTCGCTTTTCAGTTCACAACGGAAGATGAAAGTTTCAGTTATTATTCACTTAAAAAAAGTTTTACTTAAAAAAAAAACTATTTGTATTGATAAAAAGGCGGGTAAGTAATGTGGGGTACATAACCGAATATATGTAGGACTACATCAAGGGCTGTCGGTTTAAATACATTGTTTTTCTATTTGTTCGAATTTTTCAAATGATAATTGACTTGTGCATGAAGTAATCTACACGGAAAATGAATTAGTTGACTGGAAAAAATAACTCTTCATGAAATTTTTGGTGATTCTGAAAAGAACCATTGGTGTTATGATTTTCGTTGGTTTCTGATGGTTTCTGAGTTTTTATTTATTTCTACACAATTCCTCAATCTTTGTGGCTTTTTCTTCTTCTTGGTTTGTTTATATTGGGGCTTTATACTTAAACGTTCATTTGCCGGAGATGTTTCGATGATGATGATGGTGTTGTCTAGTATTATAGAGGCCCTAAATTTTTCCAGTTCATTCTTAAGAAAAGGCCAATTTGTAAAAGAAAGGCCAAACTTACATCTCCCGGCCTTAAACAAGGGAGTTTGAACGTCCTCGCCGTCGCCCTCAACGACTGGTTACTAACTGGATGTCTGCCGAATCGTGGCTTCTGCTGAACAATTAAAAAATAGAGCTGAAAATTTATGCCTCCACTCGATGCAACGTGATATGTGCGAAATCGACTTTCAAATCAGAAGGGAAAAAGGATATTTCATTTCACAGAATACTTTCACTGAGCGGCTTTATTTCCAAAATAGCTCTCAGTTTCAACATATGATGTTAGCTGATCGTTATCTAGAATGTTATCAACTTCCGAACTGATTGACGGGCCATTTATACCTCCTCTATCTTGAATCTATCACTTTTTCTATCCGGAACATTGAAATGGGCCCCATATATTGAAAGGTAAGATGTAGTTCAAAGCCAAACAAATAGTGACAAAAAAGTGCCTATTTCATTTTGGCTCCAAAAAAGATAAATTAAAGCGAAAGAAATACATTTTCTAATTCATACGTCCACCTTCAGCACTCAGCATTAGCTTCAGATGCTTCGGCATGCTTTTCACTCAAGTACATCCAAGTGGGATCCATCTCTTCCCAGGCTATATGGATTTCAAATAGTTATTTTTGTAACACTAATTCTTACAACTCTGGCGTCGAGAAACACCCACAAATTCTCGATGGGGTTCAGGACCGTGCTTTGTCAAGGCAATTCCAGTGGTTTAAGCCGACAAGATCCGAGGTGGCCTTCTTGGCAATATGCCTCTGGCCGCTGTCCTGCTGAAGAAGGAAGTTCTCTTCAAGGCCCGTCTGGATCAGCGGAACCTTCAGATTTTTCCGCAAGACGTTGATATAGGAAATAGCAGTGCTTATCCCGGCTTCGTTTGCCTTGCTGATAAATGGGCGTTTCCATGTAAATTTGCTATTTATTTCCAGTGCTATGAAACGGCGAAGCTCTAAGCTGAACTGATGGTTACATGGATCTCTCAGACAGTTATCTTCGAGTGCATCTTGGCTTCGCGAACATTTTTAGTTTCAAAAGAATTTTTCAAACAGCTGTCTTGTTGATACTGTACTTCCTAGTAACAACCCGATGCAATTCACCGTATTGCATATCATGAACTACAATTTTTCAACTGACTCGGGCCGTTTGCTTAAAAACATGTCAAAATGGCAAAACATAAACATTCCAGAGGCCTTTCGATGGAACTTTTTCGAAAACATCGATGATGAGGTGGGCACTTCATATTGCCTATCAGTGTAAATTCCTGACCAAATCAAAAATTTGATGCTTCGGTGTAGCCATGGCCGATTGAATTCTATTTCAAGGCAATATCGTCATACGAGGGCCTTGTCTTTGCTATAATTGTTCTCAAAACCTTCCCAAGCAGCTGAAAATATTTAGTTCCACTCCGACACATACTTTGGTCCATCCGAACGAAACATGTCCAGTCATGGAATCGTTTGAGGGTTGGTTTGGAAAATTTTGATCCTGACCACGTCGAGTTTTGACGTATGACTATGTCTTTGATTTTTATAGAGGAGGGTGACTCTACGGAATTGAACATGAGACATCGAGTTTCACTTGTGGTGGAATGACTGTGCCAAAAGCTACAACATCGAGTCTTATTCGTTGTGTACTTATATATTATAGGGTGCAAGGATGCTCGGCAGTGTAGTGAAGTTAATCAATGCATGATTCATTGAAGCGTTTGCATTTTGTCCGCTTTTTAGGAAATCAAATTATAGGCTAATGGGTAAAATATATGCAGAATTGATGTTGGAATGTTCTTCAAACAATTCTAACAATTTTTTATTCACACAAAGCGAAATGCGATGTGTATCTATTTGCCAACAGCAGACAAATGACAGAATCAATGGAACGGAGACAAACTGGGAAATTGGTTACACCATATTACTATGTTTCGATGTTAGCATGGTTTATATAATTGAATGTTGATCGAAATTTTGTTCAAATGATGTTCAAATGTAGTCCCTGTTCCGTGCCCAATGCGCATTTTTATCGTGTTGCTTTGCTAATGACATTTTATGCGAATGTGATCAAGGATATCATAATAACAAACTAGTTGTTGGGTTATGCAGCCATTGCATGTCAAACCGATATAGTGGTTCTCAGATTTTCGTGAAAAGTAGTAATTTAGTTCTTTATCTTATTTTTTTATTTTTTCATTAGGGTGACCATTTTCATTTTTGGGTGGTCATAAAAATCAACTTTTTGCATTTTTGGAAAATGGGGAAAAATGATTTTTTGTACCATTGGTTGAAAAATCATAACTTAAGAGCAAAACATAACGACTCTTTGAATTTTAGCTATGCTTTGTAAAAAAACTTCAGCCTTCAAAAAAAAAAAATATATATATAACAAAATATAGCGCCCTTGGTCTCGAGACCGTGTAAACTATGAAAAACAAAAACAATCAATAATTACAAAAATCAAATCCAATTTCTTCGCAAGTACAGGAAAACCTCTTTTTGTGCGTTTTTTTTGTGTGAGATTTTTTTTGTGCGATTTTCTTATGCGATTTTTATTCTTGTGCGGTTTTTTTGTGCGGTATATGAAAAGAGGTATATTTGACGCAGTTATCGTCCATTTAGTTTTTTTCGATGTTTGATATTTAATCGCACTACATAGGAATTTTGCCTGCAAATTATCTGAAATCTGAGAACCACTATATTGGTTTGGCATGAAATGGCTGTATGTAGAAAGAAAAGTATGATTTCTTCTCAACACGCTTGTACAGTTTGAAGGCGTTGCTTTCGTTCAGTTTGTTTTGAGTAGTGGAAGTATGGTGTCGTTTTCTGGTGCTTTGTTAATCCAAACCTGCTGTAATCGAATATTTAACTGCTGAGGAAGTGAGTCCTAGAGAGATCCATCGTTGTTTACAGTATGTTTATTGTGACGATACTGTTGATAGGTTCACTGTGAATCGATGGGTAATAACATTTCGTGATTGCCAACCTGGAGAAGCCTTTACTGTTGACAAAACACGCAGCGGACGTCCAATCACTGTCTCAGACGATAATCGTCGTAAACTCGTTGAAGTTTTGATTCAAAATGACCTGTGAATCACTCAACAGCGTATTGCTAATCAAATTGGAATATTCATGAAACGTGTTGGCTTCATTATTGAACAATTGAGATACCGTAGAATTTGTGTACGGTGGGTACCTGGAAAGCCTCAAGTTTTAACCAATTCCACAATCTCTGTATTCTCCCGACCTTGCGCCTTGCGATTATCTTCCTCTACTAAGGGTACCCTTAAGTTGTAGTTATAACAGCTCGGACAATGACGAGGAGACGGTTATCGTGACCTGGATTCGAGAAAGTCGAGAAAATACAGGGTCTTTCAGATTAAACGCTCACGCTTCATTTTTGAAAAACGAAAATAAAGCTTATTTTAGAACATTATCGATTTGACCAACCCTTTTTTCGATAACGCGTTTAAACGGTGAACAAAATTCTTCATGCACAACTCTAACATTACGACTTCGATGCTGTTGAAAATCCGAGTTATTTCTTCTTTAAGTTCCTTCAAATTTTGTGGTTTATTAACATAGCAACGGTCCTTCACGTACCCCCAGAGGAAGTAACGACGAGAAATATATCGGGTTGGGGAAAAAGAAATGTCGTATATTGTCAATATATGGCAACACTTAAACATATCTTGTGTTGTACTTATTGCATCGGGTCATACTATACGGCTATTTAAAGACGACAATCTGTGCTACAAGTGTATTTTTGACAGTGTTGTGATTGTCCTTTTCAGTCTCAAGTTATAGCGTGTCAAAGATGGAGTCCACCAAGCAAGAAATTCGCCATATTTTACATTTTCACTACCTGCGAGGTAAAACTGCAACGAAGGCGGCCGAAAAAAATCGTGTAGTTTATGGACCCGATACTGTAACGATTCGCACAGCACAGCGTTGGTTTGATCGATTTCGTTCTGGTGCAGTTGGCTGTCGAAGATACACCCCGTACTGGTAGGCCAATCGTCGTGGAAACCGATAAAATCGTTGAAATCATCCAAGTAGACCGACATGTGAGCACTCGCTCGATTGGCCAGGAACTGGATATAGACCATAAAACCGTTTGGAGCCATTTGCAGAAGATTGGATTCCAAAAAAAACTGGATGTATGGGTGCCACACGAGTTGACGCAAAAAAATCTTTTAGACCGAATCAACGCCTGCGATGCACTGCTGAAATGGAACGAACTCGACCCATTTTTGAAGAAGATGGTGACTGGTGATGAAAAGTGGATCACGTACGACAACATAAAACGAATAAAGTCGTGGTCGAAGTGCGGTGAGCCGGCCCAAACCATCGCCAAGCCCGGATTGACGGCCAGGAAGGTTTTGCTGTGTGTTTGGTGGGATTGGAAGGGAATCATCCACTATGAACTGCTCAACCATGGCCAGACCCTCAACCCGGTTCTCTACTGTGAGCAGCTTTGAAGCAGGCGATTGACCAGAAACGACCAGAAATGATCAATAGGAATGGTGTTGTTTTCCACCAGGACAACGCTCGGCCTCACACATCTTTGATGACCCGACAGAAGCTACGGGGCTCGGATGGGATGTCCTATTGCACCCACCGTATAATCCGGACCTGGCTCCAAGCGATTATCATCTCTTCCGGCCCATGCAAAACGCTCTTGGTGATACTAAGCTGGCCTCAAAAGAGGCTTGCGAAAACTAGCTGTCTGATTTTTTTGCAAATAAGGAGGGGTGGTTTATAAGGGGGGGAATATAAAGTTCCCTTCTTAATGACAACAAGTTTGCGAACAAAACGGCGCATATTTGACTTAAGTATGTTAAATAAAGCGTCAAATTTCGATCAGAAATACGACATTTCTTTTTCCTCAACCCTATATAAGAGTAGAGTATATCTCGTGAAAAGAAAAATTAAGCGAATGATGCGATTATCTCATTATATTGCTTCATTCTGTTTTGACTGGTTTTCGCTCATTCCGTGTTATGTGACATAATATACTGCCATAAAAATACCTCTCAAATTTTCATTCGGAGTAGCATATGTTGTGTTATTAAAATGTAAAACATGACAAATGCCGTCACTTAGATAATGCAAAAGGGAAAATAATATGTCGTGAATTCTTCCGTGGATTGTGACTTTGACAAATGTTTTTGTTTGTTAGAGAATATCAGAATTAGTGTTGAGGATGTTCAGAGCATGGGAATTTTGCCTACTATGGTACGGGCTGTATCTTTAGATAGCACACAAATTGTATGATTCTAAAAAAACCTCTACCGTAAATGAATGATACAGTCGGTAGATATCTACAGCATCCGCGCGACGATATCGTAATTGTATGATAATGCGTGGTTACTGATGATGAATAATATTTTCAGATTTATGTTTTCAAAGCGAATCATTTTTATCACTCAACCATTAGTTAATCTAAATATTATTTTGGATGTGCTTTTATGAGCATTTATTGAATTTTTTTGTGTGTTGCGCTGAAACATAGAATGTGAGCCAAAACAATAAGTGTGATTTCGTGAAAACCATCACAAGCTTAATTTTTTTTCGCTTTTCTCATGAGGGGTGCTCTCATTCAGAAGACATTTGTGCACGTTCCCACGAACGAGGGCTATTAAATGCTTCAAGTACACCTAAAAATAAACGGCGGTGATACGTTTCACTAGTAGGACGCCGATACAGAATAATTATTTAGAATGAAGGATTCTGACTCGATGCGGGCCGTCGAGAATTGTTTCGTTGTTTACACGATTGGAATTAATATTTAAGTTCAACATTATTGCATAGAATTTTCGCCGTTTGATTCCACTTTCTCCTTCAAAGGCCAAGATGTTTTTTAATTCTCCCCAATGCAATGAAAGCCCATTTGTGCATTTCCACAAAACACCGTTTACAGTACTCATGAATAGAACATCGTATACCTACAAAACTCATCCGGTTTTGTTTCATCCCTCGTCATAAATCGTCGTGTCACTCATCGACCTTGATTGCACAAATGTGCCGGTGACAATGTCAAACGGGCCAACGATGCTCATTACATGACTACAATGCAAATTCATCACATTCGCATGTCCGCCTGTTAGCTATTCATGTGCCACCAGATGGCGATGGAGCATGAGAACAAATTGAAGGAAAAGACAGCTGTTGGCAGTGGCGTTAGTGCATCCACCCCTCAGACGCCTGATGAAACCGTAAGTTGCATGAAGCCAGCGCAGAAAATAGACTGTAGTGTAATTGATTATGTTAATGCTTCGGTTTTCATGCAACTTGCTTCTTGCAACGGGGCGTAAATGATGTATAAATGTTCAGTTCTATATTTATAGCCTCACCTTCTAAAATTGCACTCGACAATAGAATTAGAAAATCAAAGAATCACGGAAGATGTATTATATTAAAATCTTGAAAAAAAAATTAAAACACTAAAACAACAATTCTAACTTTGCTCCACTAATTTGTTTTGTTCAGTGTGATTTTCGCATAAGAATTAGCTATTCTATGACATAAGCGGATATTTGACACTCAACTGATCATATTTGCAAGCTAACATCATCGTATCGAATTTTCGAGGGGTAATTACGCGATAGTAAGGCCATTTTTCATTCCAGATGCGTGACGCCAACGTGCCAATTATCTGGGTTCTCGGCGGACCAGGTTGTGGCAAAGGCACGCAGTGCGAAAAGATCGTCTCCAAGTACAACTTTTCCCACTTCAGCACTGGCGATCTGCTGCGCGATGAGGTTGCCTCTGGCTCGGATAAGGGCAAGGAACTGCAGGAAATGATGAAGAAGGGTATGCTGGTGCCGAACGAGACCGTGCTGAAGCTGCTTGAGGCTGCCATGACGAAGGTTGTGGGCAGTACCGTTGGTTTTCTGATTGATGGGTGAGTGAGGTGCATAAACTAGTTTTTTTAGTTTCTCATAGCTTGACGCTACTTCCAGATACCCTCGTGAGCCATCCCAGGGAGTGGATTTCGAGAAACTCATCGCCCCGGTGGATATCATTCTATACTTTGAGTGCTCAAACGTAAGTGGTATTCAATCTTTGTATGCCAATATAACAGTACTTATGATCCAAAATTTGGCCATGTCATGAACATACTGCACATAGTTATCCAGGTATGGGTCCAGAATATACTTCATCTTGTATTGCACACCTTGGCCATCTTTCTCCACAATAGAACACAAGCTGATAATCCGGTACCGCTCATAGTTGTACGCCCTTATTTTGTCCTTTATCGTCTTTGCTATTTTCTGACACAATTCGAGGTTTTTGTCTGGATTGTACACCCACTTGAGCAGATCCCCGTCCTCGTTCCGGATGATAAACTGTTGTCGGATGACCTTCTGCATCATGGTTTTCAATCGGTTCACACTGTACGGGGGAATTGCAATCGTTGTTTTTTCTTCTTCCTTGTTGATGTAGGCGTTCATATCCTTTGAAACTTCCTTATAATTGCACTTGCGGTTCCCCAGTGCTGCGATTAAGGACTCAGAGAACCGCATCGGTTTGGGTTCTTCTTTGGAGGCCGCCCTGAGGAGTAATATCGTGTATATCACCACCGCCTCACGCAACAAGACCAGGTGAAGAAGGCTCATCAACACTTACTGTTTTCCGCTGCTGATCTTCAGCGAACCCCAAACTGCCATCGATGCGGGTAACATTTTATATTATCACACACCAGCTGTGCTGATACTAAATACACTGCAATTATTGATTTTTCCGCGAACCGCGAACAGCAGCTGTTTGTGCATGCAAGTTCAAAACCGAAATGATGCACCGATTTCACCTTTTCGGGCAGTGAGGTCGAAATTCAGCCCCAATTAGTATGTGACACACGTTTCGTGCTAGGCTTGATTGGCCGACAGGTCGGGTGGAGGCTTCGATACATGTGGCAACATGAATACTTTCCAAGGATAGGTGTGAAAGACGGTAATGCCATACAATCGATGCAGTACCTTTTTTGGGTTACGGTTTATCGACATTAGCCCTGATGTTTTTTGAAAGTGGAAGAATAAGGATTGGTGAGGATTGTGATTGTGAGCGGCATTCGTTCTGGGAGAATGCTTCACTCGTTTCGGTGACCATGTATGGCTGAAACTAGATTTTAAAATTTATGGCTATACATATATTCGTTCCATTTTCTAAGTAAGAAATGTATGAACCATGAAGTTATGACTATGACAGGTGAATGATGAGGGGAACAATGGTTGAATTTCCATTTTAATTTGTAGCTCAGAAAATTCTATTGATTTGCGCTGGTACATGTTCGAAAATGCCACTCATACCCCAGGCTGTTTGTTATTCATGAAACTCATCGGATTTTTTATTTCTATTTCACCATCTTTGAACGAGATACCACACAGACTATTCAGACATCCTTAATCATATCTTTAAAAACTAGTCTTGCAGTGGTGTCAACGAGAACACTTGCTTTAGCTGCATGGTGCGTCAATCAAAATTATGAAATTATTCTCGAAATATCACTTGTTACTTTTCAATTCGGTGGCATACTGATTTTCAGATTCATGTTAATGTACTCGATTCATAAAAAAAACAGTCATGCAATGCGTGTTTGTTTTGTGGTTTATTTTTTTAGAAAATTTCAGATAATAAATAGTCCTCCGACATCGTCTACCATTTGCAGTTGATTTCAGAGCATTCATTCTAGTGTGAGATGTTTTTCAACAGAGGCCTAAGGCGCCTAAGTACAAAAATTACTAAATTACTAATTGAACTCTAAAAGAGTTCACTGAACTTTGGCCCGAATCAACGAACTTAATGAATAAGATTCGGGCACAAAGTAGATGGAGAAAAACACTAGTGATTATCTCTCTGGTCAAGAATGTTCTGACTGTCTAGTCAGGTGTTCATTTATAAGCTAAAATTACCATCTTTACAAATTCAATTAATTGAAAAAACACGAACTTGCTGTTTTTATCATATCCCAGAGTATTCAGGAAAAAAGTACTATTCTAGACTCGCAAAAATCAAGAGCAAATTTGCCAGACATTTCACTAATTTTTTTCCCAACCTTTTTGGTTTTATCCGATTACAATTCAAACTACCGACGGAGTCGTTTTGACTATTATCGGAAATGTAAATACTAACGCAACAGACAGAGCAACCTGGTGATTACGTCTAGTTATGCGAACAAATGTTCACTGGAACGATTGATTGTCCGCATAAATAGACATAAGCGTTTTCTAAATGGAAAAAAATATGTTTTAATCCGCAAAATCTCCTAGGCCCTCTTTTTGCCGATAGTATTCTTCAACTGGACGGATTATTTCATTGGAATTTTGTATGGTTACGCTTGTAGGCAAAAAAAAAACAAGAAAATTGTGTTTTCCCAACATTAATGGTGTTGGTGATTACGACTCATATGCAAACATGGGCAGTATAGGCTAGTGCTGCAAATTATCAAATCATTCATTTGAATTTGAACAAACAATTATCATCAGGTCTATGATACAAGGTGCAACTGTTTGAAGACTAAGTTTAATAGAGGGGCGTTATATGAAAGCAGAATGGCGGTAAAGGGAAGAGGGAATGTTGACTTGAGCGGGAGCGAACAGTTGATCACGAGCGTCTGAAATTATGCATTCTCTCAATAATTTTAGTGATATTCGAGAATCCTCAGCAGCCTGACCCCAAAATGGCTTGAACGGATTGGCTCACCTGGCAGTATACTTCTAAGCGCCTTGCTGTGCAACTTTTAAAAACTGGAAGTGGAATTTATCTGTGATATAACCACAAGGTGGACGTAGGACTACCGTTGGTTTAGCAATCAATAACTAACGAGCATATTGCTGTTAGATATTTTTTCTTTCGAATAAAGTGTTTATCATACTCAACAACTGCTTTCATTAATGTGATTTTTCGATATGGTGAAATACCCACTACACCATATCAAACATTTCTACACTATCAAATCCATAGTCAATGGTACCCATTTATACCTCGATTTTCGCCAAATGCGAAGTTCAATTCGAAATGAAATTGCAAGAGAAAAGCATAATGCATAGTCGTGTGAGCATGACCTTCCGCATGTCACATCGCAAAACAATTAAAAGGATTACCGTGCTGGTGCCAGCTTATATACGGATTTGTGTGATTTCAATAGCCTTTTTTCAAAGCTATTTTTAAGCTATTGAAAGAAGTTCTCGGGCCAATAATTAACAATCATATAACTCTTGGACATTTTGTCTTCCGAATGAAATGATAATCATACCACTCCGCTCAGCCGGCAAAGAGGTATTAACGTTCAGAACCTTGCACTCCAAGGGTCCCCTTTTCGTTTCTGAAAATTTGAACTTACACCCCGGTATAGAAATGAAAGTCGTTAAATCTGTCGTGGTTCATCATTTGGATCGAGCCACCGTAGCGATTTAGGAACTACATAAAAGCCGTCCCGCTTAGTGTGATTTATCTCATTTATCACATTCCATTATCATTTTATTTATTTCACAAATACAACTGGCAACATTTGCCCTAATGTTAGTTACTTAAGTACTATTATCTTAATCTATTTCTACAAAACCTACAAAAACTATTACATTAGAAGTTTCACATTATGTTAGAGCAACAACATACCATTTTTTGAGGGACGAACGATAGAGATGACAGTCAAAACAGGAGCTACAACGGTTAAACACACGGCACATGCTAGTCAAAGGTTCGTGGTATCCGTGATTTATTCGTGTTGAGGAGAGGTACAGAAAATTACGAGAATGCAAATTACGACGATTAACATTAAAATTGATTGACTGGAGGAGCTCAGGACAGTCGATGTTCGAAGTGATGAGGTCCGAAGTAAATATGGCCTTGGCAACGTTTCTTCGTGGAACTAATGAGTCGAGTCCTATTAGCTTGCATCGATCCTCGTAACTAGGGAGATTTATCGGATCATTCCATGGTAAATTTCGTAGTGCGAATCGGATGAATTTTCGCTGGATCGACTCAATTCGCTGAACACTATGTTGGTAGTAAGGCGACCACACCACACAAGCATACTCTAGAATCGAGCGAACTAACGAGTCTTGATGCAGTGCACGTCCTTAAACCGCTTTGTGACGCGGAAGATAAATCCAAGGATGGATGCTTTAGAGATGATGTAGGATACGTGATCGCGGAAGGTTAGTTTCGAATCCAGCATAACGCCGAGGTCTTTAATAGTGCTAACACGATCCAATTGAACACCATGTAGCTTATATTCGAAGCTTATCGAGCCCCCGTGGTGGCTTTTTTATCCCTTTTTTTATTTTAGGCTCATTAGCATTTTAGCTGTATCAGAGCCGAATTTTAATCGTGTACATGTCACATATTTATCATATCTATAATTAGCACATTACACAGTTGCCATTTTTCGCCGTTAGAGTATTCCCTCTTATTGCAAATGGTACACATTTACACAGTAGCCATTTAGGCGAAAGAGTTTTCTATCTGTTCTTCCATTATCCACAGTTAAGACTGGACAGCGGAAACAGTCGTTGATCCATTGTTGAGTTATTTATAGAACAGCAGCCCGATGTTTCTGCAGAGCAGAGCAGTTGTATGGATGAATCGATCTTATTTCGACCGTGGATCGATCTCCATCGCTGATGATTGTTGCGTGGACGTAGTTATTCTGTTACAACACAAAGATGGTCAATGGGGGCCCTGAGTTTTGAACTCACGATCGATCGCTTACCCGTGGCGGCTTGTCATTGAAAAATCCACGCCGGAGAGATCTTACATGTTATGGTTTCTTTCTCGATTTAACGTTGAATCGGAAGAAAAGAATAAGTACAAAGCCTCAATAAAACAAATCAAGAAGAAGAAGAAGTCCCACGTTTCTATGTCCACGTCATTACCCACCGTCTTTTTCGACATGAATATTTCTGTGACCTGCCTGGGGCCTGAACCACACGCAAGATTCTGAACAAAACAGATTTGAAATCAACAATTTTCAGCTTTCCTTAATGTTTTCCATCGTTATCAAACACTCATGTTAATAAATAGTAACATACAACTTTTTAAATGTAATTTTTTCATTTAATTTTTAAACCAAAATTTGGAGCGATTGCTAAAAATTGCCTAGATTTATGTAAAAAAAAGTAATTGTTCTGAACTCAAATCTTAACACTGAAATATGACAAGATTGACGTCGATTGACTTGACACACAAAACATTCAAATCGATAAGTCTGCGAAGTTTAAATTAGAAATTAGCTATTTTCAAATCTCAGCAGTATGTAAGTTTTTCCGAAGAAGGTCATTAGGAGTTATCTAACTTCGGTTAGTTTTAATATTAATTTGTACACACCATCCACAGAAATTAGAATCTCGACCGTTCTTTTTTCTCAGGAAACACTGGTTGCTAGAATCCTGCACCGAGCGGCGCAATCGGCTACGGTTCGTGCTGATGACAACGAGGAAACGCTCAAAACTCGCATCGCTACTTTCCGTGAGAACACCGAGAAGATCCTGGTTCAATACCCGCAACAGTTGAGAAGGGTACGCGATTCGACTATTCCAAGAATCGAGCAGTGTGCGCTATACATTTATCTGTTTTGCAGATCAACGCGGAACGAGCTCCCGAGGAGATTTTCGCCGATGTTGAAAAATCCATTGACGAGCTGCTGGCCAAAAAGGGCAAAAAGGCCTAGGTTTCATTTCGGGGAATAAACGACACTAACACGGGTGCTGCTGAAACACAATTTTGAAGCTTAAAATAATTCAATAAAACTATTTTCTGTATTCAAAATTCTCTGGGTTAGAGCGATTTCAGCTACCACTGCAACCATCGATTACGCTTTCTAAGGGTGAACTGTTCCAAAGGGGAACGGCTGCCGACAAAGTCACGACTATAACAATAACTTTTTAGCGTAGCAAAATATTAGTGGAAAAAATACGAATTATTAATTATTTATTATTCTGGCTCTATATGTAATTTATAACGTTCATTAAGGTTAAAAAACAACCAAAGATTCTATATTTATGTATCTTAGTAGATTTAATAAACTGTTCAAACGCATCACACTTTATTTTTACTACACATTAAACCTCCTTCCAAAGACAATTAGATTGTTCGGACGATTTACTGAACATTTTCTTCTTAAATTCGCAACGTTCCTCGGTGGTCCAGAAGTGTGTAGCTCGCATACAAATCGTCTTGGAACATTACATTTGCTAATTGTCCACATGTTAAGGTTAGTGAGGGTAATGCATCTAGACTGGTGACTTTTCCTGTGAATTTGAGTGACAGTAACAACTTGCTTGTAAATATCAACAAGTGAAAACATGTGAATCACCTGGGATGTCCGGGAGCCCAAGCTCGATACAGAAAGCATTCCAATGGCTCATTGGCGGAGGTAAAAAACTTGTTTCCCTGCGCTTCGGATAATCCAACGTAGACCTCTTCGATAGCGTTGGTTGTATTTTTCAGAGTGTTATTGCAGGCAAACAGCTTCGACAACATGTTGGTCCTTGTTTCACTGGCAACGTGCGCCAAACTGCCACCCTTCGAGGAGCATTCGTTCTGTGCTAGCGAATAGTTTAGTTTGCGATCTTCTAGAATGAACATCCCGACAGATCCAACGCAGGTAGCATTTCCTGAGGCTGAGCAGATACATATTAAAAATGCAGAACGAAAATACAAAAAAACAGACATTTACGTAGAGTCCTAGTGTACAAACTGTAATAGTCGAATCGGGTATCGTTTACGATTGATGACATGTTCTGAAATTCAGGGCACTCTAGGATTTCACAATTGTAGAATTCTTTTGGATCGGCGGACGTGTTAGGATCTCTCGGTAGCACTTCGGCTTTGGTTCTGCTAGTTTTACCCACATCGTACCAGTTTGTATGGTTCCGGCTTTTCGGTGCGAAATTGAATGCCAATCCGTGTTTTTGTCGAGCATATTTGGCACAATCTCGGGCGGAGCGAAAATTCGCTAATCCTATCACAGTCTGATTTGACCGCTGACAGTGCCGCAGAGCATAAAAGCGATGCTTAATACGGTCACGGTGGAGAGAGCAGATTTGAGATGGAATAATTGGACTGAGAGATATCACGCAGCAGATCAGTCCGAAAAGTTGCTTCATGATTCAATCATGATAGCGGAATGAATGATACTAAACATATGTGCAGAACTATTTGAGTTTCGATGGCTGGCTTGTCTGACCATGACGTGCATTGTGATAGATGCCGAGACATATTGAGTGACGTGCATCAATCACATGCATTCGGAAGAACTTTTATTTAGGTAGATTGGCTAATTTGTACAGCCAATGTGAACTTTTTGCTCCAATTTTTGGTCTTACGAGTTTCAATGAACTGATGTTTCGATAGTCAAATTGATATTAATTTTTAATCGTATCAATGATTATTTTTTTATTTATTTCATTGATGAATACTTGTAGAGTAAGGACTCCTCTTCTTTCTTTCTTTCTTTGTTTTTGAGAGGCTTTAAACTTTCAGTTCATTCGCCTCTGAAGGACTACTCCTTTTTTAATTTCTACAATCAGTTGCATGTATGAGTTAACACAATACTGTACCATTTCGTCAGCACGTATCCTGGGATAACGATCCGTCATCAAAACCTCCCCTGCCATGTGTATGCACATACAGAACGAGATAACAAAAAAGAGGCAATAAGAACGAGACGAGAAAATGCGTAAGAATAAGATAATGCTAGAGCCAGATAGGCTTTGTGAAACTCTAGCATAGATAATAGACAGTCCCTTTTTAGTCCTCAATAAATAAAGAGCATCGCTCTTAACGCAATAAAACTTAGTTTTATTTTTTAACTGACGCCCGAATAGGGACCAGAGTGTTGCAAGTAACAAGTGAAGTGAAAGTGTTTGTGGACGTGCCTAGTGATCCACAACGTCAGAGTTGCGTGGACACTGAGTAATAACATCGCACCAGGAAATTGTGATCTGATAGAGGAAATCACATTCTTGACTTCATTTCCGAAACTCATCTGGATCGCAACAATTGCAGCCGTACGTATCAGCGCCACTAGTAACCAGGACAGCTAATCACTCGCCCTGGGTGAAAAGGATTCATGCAGACGTACCGAGAAGGAGAGAAAGACAAGTCCTCTGGTTCCAACCCAACGAGTCTCTACTGTACCCGGCAGTGTTGGGAAAAGAGATAATAGGATTCGATAACAACCGAACGCGCGCTTGAGAGGCATCCGAATTTTTACTGTAAGGCTAGGCGCAAATTGAGAAGCGTATTGCGCTCATCAACGAACACGAGACTACCAACACGACTCATACGTGCCACAAACGTAGCGTGGTGGAGCGCATATTCAGTCGCAGTTTGGTGTAAATAACGTGCCACTCGCAAACAATGACTGATTCACACAGATTTGCGCAATATATTTATTTACTAACACAATCACCCGACCGGTACGATCAGCACGAGAAACTGTGGTTCAGCCACAGCGTCACACGAGTCGTGTCTCACGAGCGTACCACAATCTCGCGTCATCTGGCCAATTTGCGCCGTTCTATCTGTTTTCATTAGCCACAAAAACAGGCGCTATATCGCGGCAAGTTACTCGCGCTATACGCGTCTCAATTTGCGTCTGGCCTAAGAGGATTGGAAACGAAGCCACGTGTCCCGCAGTTCTGTGGCGTACCCACAGAATGTTCGGAATTATTTTGTAAGTACAATAAATGATTTTTTTTTTGAAAGTGAGGGAAGATTCCTTTTTATAAAGCAATAATATACAGTAAAAGTGAAATTTTAATTCCATACTAAGGAAAAGTGGAATCTAGATTTAAATTTTAATATGAAGTAAAAGTTTTAGTACGCAGTGCGTACCTGAATTTAATAGCAAAGATCCACAATTATACAACGCTCGTTTAGATCATGAAAAGTTCTTAAAAATTGAGGAATTAATCAACCAACTACAAAACTTGAACTTCAATATGACGCAAGTAAACGTGCAAGAAATTCTTGATCGACTTACGCGTCTTGAAGCAGCAGCCGAACCTGAGCTTGATTTCATTGATCCTCCACTATTTTTGATTTACCCGGACGGTACACCAGTATCACCGGAAGCAATTGAAAACATTCCAGACTTCATTAAAGATCTGCCTACATTTACAGGAGATCCCCGAGAATTAAATATTTGGATAACTGACGCAGAAAGTCTAGTTTATCTGTACAGGCCCCACCGCACTAGTAGCGTGAACCAAAAAAATAAATTTTATATGGTATGCAAGGCCATAAGAAGAAAAATTAAAAATGAGGCTAACGTTGTTCTCGTTGCATCAAATGTTGGAATCAATTTTAATGCAATAAAAAAGACACTTCCAACATACTATGGCGAAAAACGCGATATCGCCACCCTAGATTACCAATTAATGAATTGTCAGCAAAATGGCAAACCATTAGAATTATATTATGATGAGATTAACAGATTGGTATCGCTGATTGTTAATAACATCAAAACAGATATCAAATATAGTCACCCTGAGGCCTCTTCTGCCATGATAAATATGTATAACCGTAAAGCAATCGATGCATTCATACGAGGATTAGATGGTGACATAGGAAAATTCCTGAAAAATTATGGACCAAACTCCCTCGCAATGGCATACTCTTATTGCATTTCTTTTCAAAATATAGAGTATAGAAAATCCATAACGAAGGCTAAATTAATCTAATTCTCACATGGCCCCAGGAATTTCATACCAACAATTCCCACAGATCTACCACCACGCATTCCCATGCGCCCGGAACAACTAAACTCTTTTCAACACCGCCCGTTTCAACCAAACAATTTCAGACAACCAGTGCAAAGAAATTCGTTTCAAAGGCAACCTCCACCAGAACCGATGGATGTAGACCCATCCATCAACTCAAGACTGGTAAACTACAGCAACAGACCTCAACATTCGTTTCAACCTACCCCACTTATGAAAAGTCAGAGAATATTCAATGCCGAAACACAACAGTACAAAGATCCTCAACATGAAATACAAAAAGAGTATACTGATAATGACCTTGATGTATTTCAATATTTAGAAAAAGTTCCATATCTTGCAGAAGAAAGTTTTCCCGAAGGAGCCTCTTTTGAACGATATGCTAACAATATTGAAAAACAGGAAGAAAATAAGCAAGAGACTAACGTACAGTCCGCCGAACTTAATTTTTTAAGAATCAAATCTACATTACCATACTTTCTATACTATGGTAACAAAGATATCCCATTGAAATTTTTGGTAGACACTGGATCAAACAAAAACTACATACACCCCAAATACGTAAAAATTTCTCACGACGTAGAAACTCCATTTTCATTCTCTTCCGTAGCAGGTGGCATTAAAATATTAAAATATTCCCAAGCACGTATATTTAGACCCTACTCAAACATAAATGTAAAATTTTATCATATGAACAATTTGAAAACATTTGATGCGATTATAGGACACGACACTCTAAAAGAATTGGGTGCTGTCATGAATACATCAGATGAACAACTTATTATTAATAACAGTATTATTCCTTTACAACAGTATCAATTCCAAGAAGTAAATAAAATCCAAATTCGAGATGACCATCTTTCAGGAACAAAGAAAGAGAAATTATTTCATCTATTATCATATTTTCAAGATCTATTTCAGCCTTCAGACGGAAAACTGTCATTCTCAACAAAGGTAAAAGCCGAAATTCGGACAACCGACGAAACCCCTATCTATAGGAAATCCTATCCATATCCACAAGCTCTTAAATCAGAAATCACCAAACAAATTGAAAGATGGTGTAATCTAACCATCTCGCTCACCGTATAATTCGCCAGTATGGATTGTTCCAAAAAAATCCGATGCATCAGGCGAAAGAAAGTATCGCATGGTCATCGATTATAGGAAACCGAATACAAAAACTATCAATGACAAATATCCAATCCCAGACACATCAACTGTGCTTGCTAATTTGGGAAACAATAAATATTTTTCCACTCTAGATTCAACATCTGGTTTCCATCAAATTCCTATGTCAGAAAAAGACATAGAAAAAACAGCTTTCTCCGTAATTAATGGAAAATACGAATTTTTACGTATGCCCTTCGGTCTCAAAAACGCCCCAGGAATCTTCCAACGCGTAATGGATGATATACTACGTGAGCATATTGGAAAAAATTGTTATGTGTACATTGATGATATCATTGTTTTTGGACAAACAATTGAAGAACATTTTAAAAATTTGAAAACTATCTTAGAAACGCTTAGGAAAGCTAATTTGAAAATTCAAGCTGACAAATGTGAATTTTTGAAATCCGAAGTTGAATTTCTCGGATTCATTGTTTCCGCCAATGGGCTCAAACCAAACAAATTTAAAAGAATTGCCCGCTTTCCTTGGATTTTCCGGTTATTATAGACGTTTTATCAAAGATTACGCACAACTTGCAAAACCCTTGACAAAACTTTTAAGAGGAGAGGATGGCCATCGCCAAATTCCTAAAACGCAATCAAAAAATTTTCCTATCAAATTTTATGATGAAGCTAAAGAAGCTTTTATAGTTTTAAAAGAGATCTTATCATCTGAAGATGTATCAGTTTTTAAAAAACATTTTATCCTTACAATCGATGCCTCTGATAAAGCAATCGGTGCAGTCCTTTCACAACAATTTACAAACGGCGAGAGACCCATAACTTTTATTTCTAGAACCTTATCAAGAACAGAGGAGAATTACGCCACAAATGAAAAGGAAATGTTAGCCGTTGTATGGGCATTAAACGCATTGAGAAATTTCATTTATGGCACTAAAATAAAAATGTACACTGACCATATGCCACTAATCTTTACGCTATCCCCAAAAAATAATAATGCGAAGCTAAAACGTTGGAGAGCATACTTAGAAGAACATGACTATGAAATCCATTACAAGTCTGGTAAAGCCAACGTTGTAGCTGACGCTCTTTCTAGAATTCAGATTAACTCATTAACACCAACACAACACTCAGCGAATAATGATGACAACTCCTATATACTTTCAACGGAAGCTCTAATCAATGTATTCCGAAATCAGTTAATTTTCCGAAGTAATCAAAATTAAAGTTACGAATTAAATGTTCCATTTGAAAGATTTCGAAGACATATATTTTCTGAACCAAATTTCACGAATCAGTTTCTCAAAGATAAAATGAAAAAATTTCTTATACCTGGAGCCAAGGCGCGTAGAAGTATATACTAAGGTGGGCCAACTTGCTAAAACCACTTTTCAGCCATATTGGAAGTCTACTGTGTTTTGTTTGTAAACAAAACACAATACGCTATTGCCGAAGCTCGCTGGTGATCAGTCTGTCTCTTTCACGCTACAAGCAAATAATTCCCCTTCTACTTTCTTCCGTGCTGTTTTCATATACCGCTCCCCTAACCAACTTAGTGACGAAACGGCCTCACCTAGTACCATAGACCCGTCTTGCCTGGAGCATTAAATGGCATAATGACAGATGAACCAACCATTTATGACACTAAAATAAAAATGTACACTGACCATATGCCACTAACCTTTACGCTATCCCCAAAAAATAATAATGCGAAGCTAAAACGTTGGAAAGCATACTTAGAAGAACATGTATAAGAAATCATTACAAGCCTGGTAAAGCCAACGTTGTAGCTGACGCTCTTTCTAGAATTCAGATTAACTCATTAACACCAACACAACACTCAGCTGATAATGATGACAACTCCTATATACCTTCAACGGAAGCTCTAATCAATGTATTCCGAAATCAGTTAATTTTCCGAAGTAATCAAAATTCAAGTTACGAATTAAATGTTCCATTTGAAAGATTTCGAAGATATATATTTTCTGAACCAAATTTCACAAATGAGTTTCTCAAAGATAAAATGAAAAAAATTCTTATACCTGGAGCATTAAATGGCATAATGACAGATGAACCAACAATGGGAATCATCCAAGAAATTTTTAAAGATAACTTCAATCCAAAAATAGTAAAAGCACGATATTCGCAAAATCAAGTAGAAGACTTACCAGATGAAAATCAACAACTAGAAGAAATAAAAAACGTTCATAATTTTGCTCATCGCAATGCGAGAGAAAACTCATTACAACTAATAAATAAATTCTATTTTCCAAAAATGAACAAGCTAATCAGAAATTACGTCAATACTTGTGAAGTATGCAAAACCGAAAAATATGAGAGGAAACCCCCAAAATATTTACCAATAAGAACACCTAATCCATCACACCCTGGAGAAATTATACATATTGATATATTTTTATATAACGCTAGCTTCTTGTTCATATCATCTATGGACAAATTTTCTTAATACATAAAAATGAGACCGATCAAATCAAAATCCATAATAGATATTAGGGATGTGCTAATTCCACTTTTATACGACTGGAATATACCAGCTCAAATTGTCATTGACAACGAAAGTTCATTTGTATCAAACGTAATAGAACAGCAAATAAAAGAATTAGGAATAAAGGGTGTGTCACATCAAATTGCATCACGGAAAAAACGCTGTAGAAATTCGCCCAGTAGACCGATCCTATTGAAAATTTTAGACAGTAAAATAAAAACTATTAAACAACTTTTGGCATTTTCTTTATATATGCTCGCACCTTCCTTTTTACCCCGTCCATAAGGTTCTGTACAACGTCAGGTTGTAGTTTTTTTTTAACAGAAATCCATTTTCTCTTGAAGTCCGCCTCCGATTTGACAACTTTTGGGTTCTTCCGGAGGGCCTGCTTCATAATCGCCCAATATTTCTCTATTGGGCGAAGCTCCGGCGCGTTGGGCGGGTTCATTTCCTTTGGCACGAAGGTGACCCCGTTGGCTTCGTACCACTCCAACACGTCCTTTGAATAGTGGCACGAAGCGAGATCCGGCCAGAAGATGGTCGGGCCCTCGTGCTGCTTCAATAGTGGTAGTAAGCGCTTCTGTAGGCACTCCTTAAGGTAAACCTGCCCGTTTACCGTGCCGGTCATCACGAAGGGGGCACTCCGCTTTCCGCAAGAGCAGATCGCTTGCCACACCATGTACTTTTTGGCAAACTTGGATAGTTTCTGCTTGCGAATCTCCTCCGGAACGCTGAATTTGTCCTCTGCGGAGAAGAACAACAGGCCCGGCAGCTGACGAAAGTCCGCTTTGACGTAGGTTTCGTCGTCCATTACCAGGCAATCGGCTTCGTCAGCATTTCGGTGTACAGCTTCCGGGCTCGCGTCTTCCCCACCATGTTTTGCCTTTCGTCGCGGTTAGGAGCCTTCTGAACCTTGTATGTACGCAGGCCCTCCCGCTGCTTGGTCCGCTGGACGAATGAACTTGACAAATTTAGCTTATTGGCGACATCTCGGACCGAACTTCTCGGATCACGTCTAAACTGCTTAACTACGCGCTTGTGATCTTTTTCACTGACGAAGCATCCATTTTTGCCGTTCTTCACCTTCCGGTCGATGGTTAGGTTCTCGAAGTATCGTTTTAGTACTCTGCTGACCGTGGATTGGACGATTCCCAGCATCTTACCGATGTCCCGATGTGACAACTCCGGATTCTCGAAATGAGTGCACAGGATTAATTCACGACGCTCTTTTTCGTTCGACGACATTTTTCCAAATTTACGAAAAATTGACAGTGAAGCATGGCCAACGTGATCTATACACTCTTATCTGATTATAAGCGAAAGCTGAAGATATAATTCCTAAAAATTAAATTTCTACATCGTTTTTTCCGTGATGCAATTTGATGTGACACACCCTTTACACATATTTAAAACGCCCGTAAATAGATCTGAAACAAATGGTCAAATAGAACGATGTCATTCCACCATCAGAGAAATTACTATATGTATCAAAGCCTTAAACCCAGATATGACCGTTGGTAACTTAATTCAACAAGCCACATATAAATATAATAACACATACCACTCTTTAATAAAAAATACACCGATGAATATTTATATAGGAGAAAACAGAATTAATCAATCAATTGAGGATTTAACAAGGCAAAGAGAAAAAAAACGAAAATATCAAACAATTATATAAGAAGAAAGATGGAAACATTAAAGCTGAACATTATCAAAACTATGAGCCTAACTCTTACGCATATGAAAAACTTCATACCAATAATAAAAGAAAAAGTCGATATAATATAATCAAAATAAAAGAGAATCACGACTCACATGTAATAGATATCCATGGAAGGAAAATACATAAAGTAAATCTACGGAAAAACACCCTAAACCATTGATCGGCACCGTATGGAAGTGGATCGCAGGATATGCTGATACTGAAGGCCTCCGCATAATCAACCTAATACCCTAAATTCCCACATAGTACAAAATAATCATCAAGTTATGATCAACAAACCCATTGATGACCGGATTCGACAAATATCATCACCAATCAAGTACTGACCGTTAAGAAGGAGCGAACTGTTCTGTTCTTTTTTTTAGAGAGGCTTTAAACTTTTCAGTTCATTCGCCTCTAATGAAGGAGCGAACTAAGAACCACACAGCAGAAATCAATCTGCTGGTTATCTTATTCTATCGATACAGCATTCCAATATGAATATGCATATTGCCCATACTCTAAAGGTTCCACAAAAAAAAAACTACGAGTATGAGTACAATGATTTTGTCGTCCAAAACCACAAGAGAATAATTATAATACGAAAACATCTAATACACAACGAAACACATGCATACGAACTCAGTCAACCATGCAAGATGCACATTTTCGATGCGAAGATTCATTCCTATAGATTGTATCAAACAGTCGATAAGAGGACAAAATTCGAAATGTGTTCACTAGAAAACAATCCCATACAAAGGTAGAAGTCACCACCGAATCAACCAAAGAAGAGAACGCTAAAGCACTGTCCTCTACCAGAACAGAAAACAGTTGCCCGACGGGAACCGAGTTGGTCAATAATACGTCGACACCTTCTTGAGGGATCAAGCCATTTAAGAAGGGAGGAGTTAACACAATACTGTACCATTTCGTCAGCACGTATCCTGGGATAACGATCCGTCATCAAAACCAGACCCCTGCCATGCGTATTGCACATACATAAACGAGATAACGAAAGAGAGGCGATAAGAACGAGACGAGAAAATGCGTAAGAATAAGATAATGCTAGAGCCAGATAGGCTTTGTGAAACTCTAGCATAGATATAATGTTCAGTCCCTTTTTAGTCCTGAATAAATAAGGAGCATCGCTCCTAACGCAATAAAACTTAGTTTTATTTTTTAACTTTTGTGTGATACAAAAATTAACTTACTAAGGTAAAGGAAAATTTAAAAAAACTTATTCCTTCCATTAAGCCTACCAAGACACTCTTCTTGACTAAATACTTTTGATAGCAACGGGAAGTTGGTCCACAAAATAGTTGCTCGTACAATGAAGGCATTGCGATAATGAGAAGTGTTGAAATGTGGCAGACAAAAACCTCTGGCTCTTGTGTTTCTGAAAGGCTCCAATTTTCCAAATAGATACCGAGGGCCATTGAGAATGTTATTATAGATTGTCCAGTTGTCGGAGTTTAATGAAATCATAAAACGGGAAGCCAAGAAGTTTGCTCTGAAATGAGGAGATTAATGCATGATCTTTATTAGAATTTTCAACACCCCAGCCGTGAGCCTTAAGTGGCGTAGACTGGCGTATATTTTCGAACACTGATTATTGATTTGTTTATCCCATTCTAATTTATTTAAAATATCATTCTCTAGAGTAATATATGGCGAATTTGAAACCCTCTACTGGTTCTGGTTCACTATAGACGGATATACAGAGTTGGAAACATTTATCTCTTTCAATTTTTTCCATATCACTTTGCTATAATCGGTAGTTCTATCTGTCGAAGAGAGATGATACGACTTTGCTAGACTGATTAAATGGGTAACACGATTGCGAAATCTTTTATAGTGTGAGTGATCAGACGTACTTATAGTTCATAGTCATTGTCTGTATGCTATACTCCTGGAAATCATTGCACTTAGTATTTCATCTTTCATGTGAAAAGTTGAACGTCTCTGACTTGAAACTCGAACATAGACGAACCTATCAAAAAGGTCTAATAGACGTGAATTTAAGAAGTCAGTTGCTAGATTTGAATCGTTTTTGTTGTATAATAGTCTCCAATCAAGCGAGTTCATGGCATTTTGTAATGAATCGGAATTAATACGTCCATAACCAAGGAAAAATTAAGGTTCAATTAAAGTTTCACGAGAAATGTCTATCAATGAAAAAAGAACATCGTGCTTCGAGAATCCTGGCGCAGCAACTTGATTGAAATTGAGAATAAGATCACTGTTGTTAGTTATTAGTAGATCAACTAACGAACATCCACCATGATAAAAATGAGTTGGTTCGGATTGTTTTGCCACATGTTTTCCGTAGATCCGTGTTGAAGTTCCCCAAAAAAATTATGTTCGAATTACGAAGCGATAATTAAACAAGCTTACGTTCCAAAATTTCAGCACAATTAACTCTTGGCGGACAATAGAAGACTGCAAGAAGCATTTTGTCACGATTTACCTTTTGTCACGAATATACATTCTGCACGATTGCTGTCACCTACTTCATTTTGGATAATCGGTTAACTTTGAAAAATCACAACTCAAAAACGAAAGAAAACGCCTCTCTGATTTTACGATATATTATGTAAAAAATCATCAACTTTCCAGAAAAAAAATTATACGTCCTCTATATTTAATCCAGTTAACTAAAATAAAAAATAGAATACTAGCTAATTGGCTTCAATTTGATATGTCGATCATCTAATCGGTCGAGTAGTTTAAAAGTGAATGTAAAAAAAAGGCATTTTTGGAAAAAAGGGGAAACTGTTAATTTTTCGGACCACCCTAAAATGGAAATGGTCACCCTGAAAAAAATATAAAAAAATACGGGTCTAATATTTTGTGATAAGGAACAAAACCACCACTTATCGCAAAAATCACTACATCGGTTTGGCATGGAATGGCTGATGCATAGATTAACATATTATCAATTAAACATCTAATTCTATTCTAACAACAAGCCGTCTCCCGGATACCTGGAATAAATTAGAAGATATATCAATTAAAAAACAATCTGGATTCCAAATATACACAATAAAGAAGATATGATCAAAGCCTTTCACCCCAGCATCTAAATTTTTAAATTTTCCAGTTTTACCAGAGGTATTCTGTGGTCAATGTCGCTTTAATTCATCAATTTGCCGCCCCTTTCGAATGTTGCGAATACAAAAGCACGTGCAATCACACAAACTCATAACGGTGCATCTGCCGGGAATGAATCCATGTTGAAACAAAGAGATGAAGCCATCGTTTAATGAAACATATGTTCCATTATAATACTTTCGTTAATATCCTTGGGTACGACAGTGACCTCGTTGGCTTTATACCACTACAGGACATCCTTTGAATAGTGGCACGAAGCTAGATCCGGTCAGAAGATTGTTGGGACCTCGTGTTGATTCAACAGAAGAAGCAGACGCTTCTGTAGCCACTCCTTAAGGTAGATCTGCCCGTTTACAGTCTCGGTAGTCACGAACGGCGCACTCCGTTTGCTACATAAATAGATCGCGTGCCAAATCATGTATTTCTTGTCAAACTATGAAAGTTTCTGCTTCCTTACTTTCTCCGGGATATCAAACTTGTGGTGGGCGGTGAAAAACAGTAGCTCCGGAAGCTGCCGGAAGTCCGCCTTGACGTTAGTCTCATTATAGATTCTGGGCCCGTGACTTTCCCAACGTATTTTGCCATTTGTCACGATTTGGAGCTTTCTTATGATTTGTTATGAATTCGTAAACAACTGACAGAACTTATAGTTATACCAAGGAATAAAAAGGATCATCATCGATGAAATCGGTTATCGGGTTCATTTCGAAAGTCGGCTAATCATTCGCACAAATGCTTAAACTATGGAAATTGATTCCATGATGCAAAAAAAGCAAACTGATTTGTGAAAGTACGAGTTACTGATTCTCCATCGAGGTTTATTTATTCTTGTCTAACAAGTTTCTGATCATGTATTTTTGTGTTAGGTCATCAGGTATATTCATTGAATCCAGTACCTTGGATTTTCTCAAAAGTTAGGAATCATAAGATAGTAGTATTATGACAGAAACTAACCACATTAATCGTATTATGACAGTTGAAACCAACGACATGCTGACGAGATGTAATGCCTATGTACATTCAGGTCAACAAATATGCCAGTGGAACCAACAGTTCTAATATTATTCCTAAATGTCTCGTTGATAGTCTCGATCGTTGTAATGTTTGGAATGCTTTGAATGGAAAGTAAATGTATTACACACCATTTTTTGTAGATCCATAATAAATGTATCGGTTCAAGAACAAGAATTTTATGTCTCGCTTTCAACTAATTCTCAAATAAACAAAATAAAAGTTTATCAGAGCACGTGTACACCTTGTTAGCGAAGGCCTAATAAAAATAAGATTTATATTCTGCAAAGGTGTTGCAGATCACTTCCTTTTTCATAAAGCGATGTTTTGTGCATAATCTATCGGGAAAACCCAGCAAACTTATTGTTTGTTCCCAGTATTCTGAAAAAACAACATCAAATTCAATTGTCCCATGTTGATATTCTAGGCATAACAGTCCCACCATGAAATTTGAAACCCGTTATCAAGATGTATTGAATCAAGTGAGGTGAACTTTTCACATTTTATTAGACAATAGTTGAATGCTTAAACAAAATTCGTTGTATTGCTAAACTGAAATGCTTAAACCTTCTGGTAGACAAATATGCTAGAGAACTTTGATTGCATTTTTCTCAGTTGCTGATTGGTACATGGGACAACTGTGCGTAGAACGGCTGTAAAATTCATACGCTCTGTCAGACAAGGTGATTCCTACAGCATTCATCTGTTTGTCGTGTATCTATCCCCTTCTTGAAAAGCTGCCTTCTAAAGCAACTTTCTAAAGAAAATATCTCTTCACCTTCGTGCACGCTTCTTTGCGAAGTTTCGTTATTTTATCTGAAACGTACTCACTGAAACAAATGAAAACAAAAGGGTGAGGAGGAAGCTGCTATAGACCAGCATGAGTAGTCAATTGTCGGTGCTGTTGGTTTATTGGTAAGCGTGACTGCTATGCTAACCTCTGTCTCTCTTAACCCTTTCGCTACGAGCGTCGTCTATAGGCGACATCCGCGTGTGTACGTGTGTACGCCTGTGTGTACGAGCGTCGTCTATAGACGACATCAGGGTGATACTGTACATCGATCACACCAGCGCGATATGCATACTTTTCGGCGCAATGCTCCGTTCAGCGGTAGCACTCAGACTCCTATTGGTTGGATCTGTAATGTTTTGGCAGCCGTTTGTTTTGAAACGTTTCCTCTTTCATTACTTAAAAGTTCGTCTCGATTATGTTTGTCTCAAAGAAGTTATATTTGATAAAAGCCGCGAACCTAAAATCGATTTTGAACATCCTCGTCGAAAATCCAACGTGGATAGGTTAAAAATCGTGAAGTTCAACGATTGGCTAACTCGACCGTATGCAGAGCATTTCCGTGAGTGGCATACTATCGATCGGCAGGATCATAGCAGGCATCGTAGTGTGGAACTTTTGATCGCATTTGCTGCATTTGGAGGTGTTGAGAACGAATAGGACAAACTCATGGCTGTCAGATTATGATATCGCCAAGAAATTCAATGCCAACCAAAGCACCGTCAGAAGGATTCGTCTGCGAAAAGGACTTCAGTCTGTTCGGATCAGTAAGAAACCAAGGACGCTGAAGCAGAATCAGTGGCAAAACACGTGCCCGAGAGCTGTACAGTGAAGTTCTTACGAAGTACGAAGGATGCATCCTCATGGACGACGAAACGTAGGCGAGGATGGATTATGGGCAACTTTTCGGACAAAAGTTCTATAAAGCCCCTGATCGAGGTCATGTCCAATTTCGAATTTATTTTTACTGATAAATTCGCAAGAAAGCTTATGATCTAGAAAGGTAGATGCAGGTTCAGACAAAAGTCCATCTTCTTCTTCTTTTTAGCTTTGAGAGGCTTAAAACTTTGCAGTTCATTAGCCTCTAGGACAAAAGCTCAGGTTTTTGTAACGAACAAGACTATGGATTTCAACCCTTAGACGCATGATGATGTATATGTACATCAGTGTTTTCTTCCTTACATCATTTCTAAACGGTATTTTAAACACAGTATTTTTTACTTTTAATAAGTATTTTAAAAGGAAAAATCATGCATTTTAGGGTTAAAATGTACAAGCAGAAGTACCTAAAAAAAGTATTCTCCTGTATTCAAGCTGCCACAATAGCGTAGAAGTACTACAGTGGTATCGAGCCAACGGGGTAGATTTCTTCCAAAAGGACATCAATCCACCCAACTGCCTCCAATTCCGCCCAAATGAGAGATATTGGGCAATTGTCAAACAGAAGTTGAAGAAGAGTGAAAAGGTGACTCGGGATGCGACAGAGATGAAGACATAGTGGAACGAAATGGCCACTCAGGTTAGCCGACGGAGTGTCCGAAATATGATGAGTGTACTGAACATTTCTATTTCATCAACAAGGTTCCGAGATAGTTCTGTTTTTCTTCTTCCAGATATCAATATGATATGAACTCAAAGTTTATTCAAGTTCTTAGTGTCATAAGCTCCACCAATTCGCTGTGGATAATTATGGATAGCCTCCTCGAGACAAATTTGAAGAAAAGGAATTTCGGCATAAATCGTTTCCAGATGACCACCGTTGACTGTAACTATTACGAGAATATCACTCACGTTTTACTTAGCCTTACTTACATTGTTTTTTGTGTTTGTGGTTTTGGTTGCTTTGATGTTATACTTTTTTGTTATAGCTACATTACATTTTCAGCAGCTTCTAACAGCGGTAGGTCATGTTTGCTATGGTCAACAATAGAAATGTGTTCACGTTAAAAATCTATTTCTTTCCCGTGTCATCGATACAAACAGTAAAAAGTGTTCTCTTTTTGTTTTGGAATTAGTTAACGATTTGTACTCAGATTTCGTAAACATAACAAAGTATAGGTGAAACTGTTGAATGAAGTGATAGTGCAGGATGCTTAGTTACGAGAAGTGAACATATGAGTCGTTGTTAATGGCGTTTGTTGCAATATGTGCAATTATTGCTATTGTTGCTTAGTTCAGGAACACAAAAACAGGTGTTCTTGGTTGGATGATAATGTCATTGTCTTCTATGTCAATACTGAACATATTGCAGAAACTCAATTTGTACATCAGACGACTTGTGTTGTATGATTTAGCGGTCGGAAAATCCTTTTTTTCTGCTGATAGATATGTTGTTTTCGTTCGAACTACAAATGTGAATATTTTCCGAATGTGGTAAGTTTGGATTACATTGTGTAGTTTTCTTTATTTTTGTACAAATGCCTATGTGATACCAAATATCAATGATTTTTTTTAGTTCGGTGGAATATTTTCATTTTACATTGAATTATGCCTGCAACATTGTACGTCTGTGCAAAAAAATATCACCTATTGCTCGAGATGAAGTGAAAAGCACACACAGTGAGAGCTACATCTAACGGATCCGTGAAAAATGTAGAAATGGAGTAAAACCTAGTTTACGGCAGTCTTTCGTCATGTTCATAATATCGCAATAGGGTAAGTGTAAACTCAAGGTATAATTTCAAATTAATCTAAACCCATTAAAACTATCATCGATCGTTCATTCGTTCGTTTGCTAGCATTCACATTCTACTCTATAAGATATCTATGTTTACAAGTTATTGTTCTTCTATACTCTACTTACATTCCAAGGTAGCACATTTATTAGTGTTTTTTCTGCTAAACTAGAGCACTATCCCTCGAGCATGATTATCTTTCCGTGTGCGCACTGTGTGGGAAATGGTTTGCCAACAGCCAAAATATTAGCCCGAAGTTCTCGTGGATTAATGAACCTAACGGTTGTTCCTCATATTCCCATCCAGTGTTTTACGATCCTATGAACTAATACTACGTAATCTAGATTGCGAGATTCTTAATTACTATTCTCTAGCAGTGCGTCTTTCTCGCCTTCGCTAAAATGATTGGCGTTAGTGCTATTTTTATCTTTCAGAAGTGGAGTTTTCACATCAGCTTCCTCGGGTTCACCATTGAACACTGGTTTCGTTCCATCATCCGTTTTCGAATCCTTGTCTGTCACAGTTATGCCTCCGAACGACTGCTGTTGCTGCTGTTGCTTATGCTCATCGGCATGAGGAGCATTTTGCTGCAGCCCACTCGTAGCTACAGCATTCGAGACACTACTCACCTTCATCTCTACATATTCTTGATTCAGTCGCACACTGTTCGGACTGGTAGTGCTGGAGGAAACCGAGGTGATCTGATGGGCAGGTGACCCAGTTTGTAGAGCTGGTGGGGATTCTTTGGGTTCTTCAACCTCTTGAACGGTTTCCATTGTGGTAACCGGTAGGATCGGGGAAGCATTCTTCTTCTGTTGCAAATAGTATGTCATTAGTTGTCCTTTACCTTTCACAGCCACCAAGCCTCGTTGCTCGAATGTGTATCCAAATGTTTGCAGAATTTGGCAGGTCTCTTCAGTTACCTAAAGTTTGTTTCCAAATATTGATACCTCGAAATAAAATATTAATCGCAACTCTCACCTGGATAGCTCCCGCTTTGCCTGTACTCTCCATTCGGGAGGCCACATTCACTGTGTTTCCCCAAATGTCGTAATGGGGCTTTCTAGCGCCAATAACACCTGCCGTTATCGGACCGTGATTGATGCCCATTTTAAGTACGAAATGGTTGAATGATTGTTCGTTGATTGATTTCAGCGCGCTCTTCAAATTCAGTGCGAATTCAACAAGCAGGGAAAGATGGGCCCATCGCACGGCGATTGAATCCTCTGGTTTCACAATGCGTGAGGGGTTCAAGCCACTGGCAGCCATATACGTGGAACCGATTGTCTTAATTTTGATTATGTCTTGGAACTGGGATAATTCAAGAAGCTGCAGAACGAGTAACAGTTTTTCGTGTGAACAGCAATTTGTAACTTGGAATCAAAATACTACTCACCGCATCAAAATCCGATATCACCTCGTTAAGAAAACGCAAACACTCCAACCCTTGATTGTTGACCGTCTCTTCGGAGTAGAAGTCGGAAAAGTTGGGCATGCTGGCGAACAGTACGCCCACTTCGGCGTAACTTTGGGAATACAGCTCGTCGTGAGGCCGTTTCCGATTACCCATGAAATGCTCAGCCACATGCATCGGAAGCACGTTATACACCAGAGCCTCATTTCGCCTTCGCATATCGCTCGCCTTCTCCTTCTGGTCGCTGACTTCCGTCTTCCACATGAAAATCACCCGATCCACTTTGTCAATCTAGGGACGGCGCAATGCTTTAATGACTTATGATTGTTCAACATCTTGCCCATCTTTTTTTCTACTTACATGCCGAGCCAGCAGTGACAGGGCGATCGTTACGGCAACCAGCAGAGCCGAAAGTGTGTATTTAAGAGGAAACCTGCGCCGGGGACGGAACATGGAAGAAAGAAAACAAACACACGGTAATTAGGGGTTGGAAATTCAATCAACCCTGTCCCGGCGGCGTCCCACAATAATGCAGTGCTTGTAAAATCGCACCTTTCCATGGTGGAACACCTGCCGAGAGGGATGGTGTCGCTGACTGCTTTTCCCTGCAAATTGAAACAAATTATTTACACATTCAAAATCTCGAAATCCTCGTTCCGGAAGGCTTCATCCAGGTGGAAAACGTTGATGTAACAGTGGATGGCTGCGTCCAGGATGTTAGAAAGGCAGGACCGTATAAACGAATGTTAATTCAGACAAACTTTGATTAAAGGGAGTAAGTTGAACGACCAGTAGACTGATAGAAGTGAGACTGTTGGTTGAATATTTTCACCGTATTCAAATAATGCTATTTTTGTGTCCTTTGAAATGTTTCTTCTGAATGTTTTGGTTGGTGTATTTATATTAAAGTAGATGAGGTATAACATCATTCGTCTGAGAAGTGCCTGCAATGGTTTTAGGACAAAACGATAAATTTCGTAGTGTGTTAGGTTAAGGTTAAATGACTAACTAAACTAACTAACTAAATAACTAACTTTGTCAAGCACATTTCCGTCTCCCATACAAGCTGGAAAGCAGTAATGGTGGAATCGGGTAGTTAAAGCCGTAACCGGAATTGGTGTGCGCCGGTTGATAGACCATGTCAACGAAAAAGTCAGATAATTTCTTTGATAGTGATGGATAATTATTTCATTTTTTTCATTGAAGATATATGTTATCACTTTGGACAGTTTTCCTCGTAATTCTATTATATACGAAATACACCGTGTCCAAATCTATCGTATATCTATAGTGTATTCATTTCAACTTATTGTACTGTTTATAACAAAGGGGACCAATTACTCACAAAGGAAAAAAGGAGGGTATAAAGATATAGGGGGCCTGAGTTATTTTAGACTATAAATTATTCTAATTGACGTGACTAATGAACACCAATCTGCCTCTTCATTCAACTGACTTCAATTCACACTTTTACTTCCTCCCGACACGAATCTTGTTACCCGCGTACACAATCTTATTTTTAGGTCCATATGAAGTGAAACGAAAACTCGATTTCTGATGCAAAAAAAGTAGTTGCACCATTAATGGACGGTTTATTGTCTACCCACCGTGAACTCAAGCCAACGAACTTAGACAGTTATCAGGTATGCTATGACGGTCCTAGCATTAGTATTAGTAAAGAGCGTGCAGTTTGAGAGGAATTCTAAACAAAATTTTAGTTCACTTTGTCTCCGAGTTCAGTTTTGTGAAAAAAAAACATACAGAATGTCAAAATGTCAAATTACGTTGAACTCAAACATCGATACATGCATACATGATACATGAGAGAGAGAGGAACGAATTCATTTTGAGCAGAGTCACTTCAAAATGCAATGAAATATATTTGACGGGGAAGAATGAAATGAGATAGTCGAGTCCTAAAGGGAGATAGCGACTAAACATCCGACTGACTATTGAGTCATGTTGACGGGGAAATTGCGTGAAGAAGCCAAAAGTCGTTTCCAATTGAATAATAACGGGTTTTTCTTCATAGTCCGCTGACTATGACTATGCCGAGCCCCGGTGGTGAGTAACAAGAGTAGAGTTTTAACATATTTCAACTGTTCAATAAAAAAATAATTGCATTTTAACAAGTTATGAGATCTTAAAATAACCATAGTTTTTTCGTTACAAATTCAAATTGACGAAGTCTTTCGTCTTTCGTCTTTCCCAAATTTATTGATACCAAATATCTAATCAAAAATGGCTATGTACATTATTTTTAAATCTTCACATCTGGACTTGTAGGGTGTGTAGGGTCACAAATTTCGGACGTCGTTGTTTCGAGGTCGGAACAAATAAAACAATGTATATTTTTACTGTCGCTTATTTCAAGACGTTGCTGTGGTATAAACTTCGAACAAGTCAATTTTTTTACGATATGACAGCCATATAAAATGGAAAAAAATACATTTTGCGTGTTTTTGCGACGATTTCAATTTTTAAAATAATAGTGAAAAGTAAAAAAAAAATATAATTTTCATGCGAGAGATGAGATGATGATGAGATGATTCATAGAGAGATGTATGAAAATTCATTTACATCAAGTTTGGAATAATTCGGTTCAGTAGAACTTGATATATCGTGTACGCCAGCTTAAAAAATATATCGCATTACTAAATTGTCTATAATTCGATGAATGATGGGATTTTCGAGAAGGCCTTTCTAGGGTATGTCCTCGGGTTATAAACTTCAGAAATATGAAGAAAAAATCATTTTTTTCAAATTTCTAGACTTGAATACCCCCTTAAATGCAGACTAGTTTGAGGATAGTGTAAGGTTTGATTCAGTTACAATCCGAAATCACAACTCATTTTAGAGCAGCGGTCGTAGTAGGTGTATCCGATTTTTTTTTGAAAGTAAATAATTTGGAAAACCTGTATGATTCGACGGTAGAAATTTCACGTTGATCTGTTTTGTTTGGAATAATTTGTGCAGGATGGAAGCCGTGAGAAGAAACTTGATTTTGAACACTCGAAATCGCTGAAGGTGACTAAATCGACCGTGTATGATGTGTTGAAATGTTTCCGTGAACGTACAACTGTTTTTCGGATGGATCAGAGGACGCGTCGTAGTGGAACTTACGATCGGAAGCTGAGGTTGAAAGAACAATTAAGGTTAACCCGGGACTCTCGGACTACGATATCACCAAAAAAGCAACTCTAACCAAAGTACCATTCGGAGAATCCGAATGCGAAAATGTTATTGTAATTACCGTGCTTGCATGCAACCAAACAGTGGGCGGAAATAAAATCTGGTAGCTAAAAGATGTGCTCGAAAGTTTTTCAATAAGGTTTTGACGAAGTACCGAGGATGCATGGTGATGGATGACGAAATGTTCGTCAAGATAGATTTTGGCTCCCAGCTCCCAGGCCTGACATTCTATGATGCCACTGCCAGAGGAGATGTCCCCAACAAATTTGAGTTCGTTTTCGCTGATAAATTTGCCACGAATTTTTCCTTGTTCCAGTGGAACTGCGGAAGCGTATTGTCGAAACAGGTAAATCTTAGAAACCTTTTGAATTGTGTCGATGCTGATTGATTTGCATTATTAGAAACTTTTCTGGTCGAGGATTTGAACTATGTTGTTCCGATGTGTAACATCATTCGAGCCGATCGCGATAGTCATGCTAGTGGGGTTCTGTTAGATATTAAAAAAAATATTATACAACCGTGTTCGGTTGGTGAACTTGGGTCCAATTGAGGCAGTGGCATGGCAGTGATCTGTGGACAGTGGATTACTGTTACTTCGATATATGTTCCTCCGTCACGACCATCGAGTGTTCTAAGAAATGTGATCAATCAACTACCTTATCCGATGTTTTTGTTGGGGACTTCAATTCCCACGGGTGTGCTTGGGGTGGAGCTCACGATGACAGTAGAATAAATTTAACACTTTGCGGTAGGAATTAATTTCGCTAGAAAGGGATCACGCTAAAAATATTTTGTTTATACTGAGTACCTTTACCTATTGCTCATAGAAACTCTGTATACATACGTGAAAAAGTGCGCTAGACATTAAAATTTGTTTAGAAAAAATGTAAACTATTACATCGTTGAATAAAATATTTAGTATGATTCCTTGTTGTGGTGGCTGAGAGCAGACAAACAACCGCAAAGCGTTAATATACGATCTGTTGGATGAGTTTGCTCTCACCATTTTGAACACAGGTGAAGTAACCCCTTTGGCGTGCCCGCCGGTTAGGTGTAGTCAAGTCGATCTTTCGATTTGCTCTTCAAGCATTGCGTTGAATTTCTCCTGGTCCGCATTGAATGATTTTTATTTATTTATTTATCTATTTATTTTGTTTTTTATTTATGATTTAATCATTTGCCGATTCATGTCAAATTTTCCGAAAGGGGTTCATTTGAAACTACAGTATCCTATCTTATGTACAATTTTCAACGATTATTTCCAGAGCCACGGACTGCCGCGAGGTGGCCTTCCCAGATCTTCATAATTATCCGAAAACTACTGGAAAAATTATTTTTCATCGGCTAGAATATTGGGTGGAGAAAAATAATGTTCTATCTCCAACCCAGTACGGATTCCGTCAAAAATGATGAAGTTTTTCCGCAAAAATGAGCCAGCTAGCTTGGTCTAAATTAAGGTATTGCTCTTAGTTCTACAACATTTATGTCAGAGATATCGATGGTTGTGTGTCGATCGGCTGTACACTGGAATAGCTTGTCGATGACAATGCTTTATGGTGCCGTGAGAAGGAGTCTACGTGTATAGAAAGTACTTTGCAATCATCCTGGAGCAATGGGCTATGAATATTGGCTTTGAAATTTCTATCGCAAAAACTGAGGTTGTTTTCTAGAAAAAGATCTCCTTCATCTCTGCAACTGACTCTTTATAGGCAGTAAATTTTTCAGCTTCAAAGCTTCAAATACCTTGGGGTGTGGTTTGACATCAAATGCAATGCAAGTCCACATAGAACATTTGCTACAAAAATGTCAGAGAAGGATCAACTTTTTGCGAATTATCTCGAATACTTGGTGGGGAACTCAGCCCGTTGACATGATCAAACTGTACAAGACCACTTTTTTTAGGCACGCCAAAGTAGTTAACTCACCTGTGTTTAAAATGGAGAGTTCAAATGGAGGAGTTTAAAATGGAGAGTTCAAATGACGAGGTTTTCTTCAGGGAAATTCAGTCACCCGATTTTTTTCCGATTCTCCGTAGTTCTGTTTTTTAAATAACTCAACAACGATCAATCAACTGTCTCCGCTGTCCGGTCTAACTGGATAATGGAATAACAGAAGGAAAACTCTTACGCCTAAATGGCTACTGTGTAAATGTGTACCATATGCACCGGTATAGAAGGGAATATTCTTACGCCGAAAAATGGCAACTGTGTAATGTGCTAATTATAGATATGATAAACATGTGACATGTACACGATTAAAAAAATAAAAACAAAAGAGGGAAAAAAACGGTCAACGTTGTGCATAGAAACGTCAGCTTCAACACGCAAACATAAACGCCATTGCACAGATATGCGCACATGCACGCACAGATGCATACATAGAGTTGAACAAAAGTATTTGATAGCAAAATCAAATGCGTTCCCCCGGTAGTGAGCGCCGCCCGATGATTATTTTGTAATGTTTCACAATATCAAAGAACATTGAACTCATTTTCCATACAGGTCAAAAATATTTCTTTTCTGTTTTTATAAACAATGAAGGCGCAAAATTGGGCTAAAACGCTAGAATGAAATGAACAAGAAAAAAGTCACCATATTATCAAATTGTCACCAAATTTTGACACTCTTCATTTGACACTACTGAAAACTCGGTAGGAAGTACCGTTCCTGAGATACAAGTGTCTGGACTGTTTATTCGCACAAAGTTTCGCTCTTGCGAGTTTTTTGAAAAACTGGTTATACAGGAATCTAACCATCCAACTATAAAATATTCTCCAACCGATGATTCTTGTAGAAAATTTTCTCAATTTTACTTTGACATCGTTTACTTTTTGGGAATTATGTGATTTCTACATAAAAACGAGAAAAACCCTATTTTTAGTGAGTCAAAACGGTGTCACGTCACGTTGGAATGGGTCTATTCGATTTTCCTACGTTATCACAGATAAGCTCTCGGAGGCTTAACATTACCATATGAATTCTCCCAAGTGTTTTATTCCGAAAGTACGAGAAGGGCACACTATTTTATTCGAGAGGCGTTAGCATTAAATAGATTTGATTTGCACTACGCATTTGTATTAAGCTGGTGATTCTAGAACAAAGTGCTATATGTTCTCGAATAAAATACAACGTAGCGATTGTTTTGGCACATGTCCAGCACACAACATCCACTGGGTGCCATCGCAATCTGTGAGCTTGTAGCTAATGCTGACAGTTATTCGCTCCAACACGGTCTTCGGTCTCGGAAAAAACCAACATCTGTTTGTAAAGTGGTCTGAAATAGCAGCGATGATGATTGATGATACCGTAGTGTGAACAAACATCCCATCCCGTTCCCAACCCGCTCAAGGGTGAATTTACGTATTCGGTTGCAAAGTGGGTGCCACAGCCACCCGACGGACCATAAAACGAGGACCATTAAAACCAGAAATATATGCAAAGCGCGCACTTACCGGCTATAATGATCATCAGCGCTATCTTGCTTAAATGGGACAACTGCGTGACGATGGATACGACAATCAGGATGAGTACGGTGAAATTGCTGAAATACGACGGAAACAGACAGATGGACGACGGATGCATCTCGCTGGACAGGAATGACACATTGGTGATGTTCAGTTGCTGCGGGGTTCTACCAGCGGCTGCCAGCTAGAGAAAAAGCAGATAGGATGTTTCAAAATGGGACAGTTCAATTGAAGCTACTCATATGCAAAAACTAAATGTCAGTAAAAGTTATTCCGGAGAACAATTCAATATTTTTTATTTCAGCGGGAGATGCGAGAAACTTACCATGTCACTAGCATTCGATATTCCTATTAGCAGAACGATTACTATTGCAGTTGATTTGCGTATTCCGACAGAGTCATTGAAACGTTTGCTGTTCAATGTGATGAAAGCTGGCAGAATCTAAAACGAAATTTGTAGGCAATGTTCAGGGGCGTTCAAATATATGTATGACAAACAAATGTATGTAAATGTGGAATAAATATTTAGGTTATTGAAAATTCGCATACGGTTTCAAAGCGCGGTTTCAAAATTCGCATATACGGTTTCAAAGCGTAGTTGGAACGCTTTTTTGCGTGGATCCTTTGTTTGGTATTCTGATTTTGATAATCCACAACATCAATTCCCAATAACCACGAAGGTTATTTTTTGAGCAGAACGAAGTCGAAAATCGTGGCATGCGTGTGCGAAACTTCAGTAAACAGAAAAAAAGTTTGAAATTTCGTCATTGAAATGCAACCCACTGCGTACCTTTGATTCGTACCTGCGTATCTTTGATTCGAACAAAACAAGCTGAATTTGCAATCCTAATCGTGGGATTCTTCAGAGCTGATTGCTTCCAATAGGTCAGACAGAACAAATAAGCGATCGTTTGACCGTAAGGATCGTACGCATACATACAAGATAGTTAGAGTAAAGCTAACAAAAACAAATCATCGAGGAGAAAGTCAGCACAGACACGATAAGTGCCAGATCAAATATATCCCCCCTTAAGCCACCCGGCTGGCACGTGTATACAGCGAAACCGTTCCAGAAAAAAAAATTTCTTTCCTTTTCAAACAAGTTCGATCGTTCAATCACAATTCCGCGAGTGTTTTTTTTCAACATCCTGAAACTACAGCGTATACGACTGACTGCAATCGCGTTATCTAATGCAACGATAATTTTCCATTACCAGCCATCCCAGTTATGGCCGAGGCCAGGAATGAAAAGAGCTTTTCCATTTCAATTTATGATGATTTTTTGTTTCTTTCTTTTCATTCCGAGCAGCGACAAGGAATAAAAGGAAAAATGAAAAACAGGATGTATTAATGGTGGAAAATACAGTTATAAAAGAGGTTATCTCTGCGGGGAATGAGCAGATGTTGCTCATAGACAGCAAAACTGTATAGATAGATATAAAAATGTTGTTCCGCTGTCGAACATTAGGATTTTTTTATGCTTTCCGTATACATTTCAGCGGTGTTGTTTTTCTTGTTTGCACAGATAAAAATTGTCTTGGACGTCAATCTGAGAATTACATTTTCTACGAAAAATATCAGATAAAATTAATCATAGTGTGGGGCCTTTTAAACAGGATGAACATAACAGAATTGGGAATCATTACCACGGCTCCGATTTTTCTTTTCTGCTTTGAGTTAACATTGACCTTTGCACACGTATCGGTGTGCATTGTCGATTCTGTTTCTTCATTAGTAACATGCGAAACAAGTTTATGGCGTCTATTTTCTTTTTTATCCGAATGAAGGGCCTCCAGTGAAAATATACTTTCTTCTACGAGGGTCATAGACTCAATTAGATGCATATCACAAAGGTTCACACTCAACCGCCGATAAAAAAAATATTTGAAGCTCCAGGCTGGAAACAAGGTAGCTTTCGAGGCGCCTTGATTGAAATAGAGATTGGGAGGGCATTAAATGCAACATGAACTCGAAGCAAAATGTAAATATAGCAGAAATGAATATTCCGATTTTGAAGTTTTTTTTACGAGCTAAACTTCATGGTTCTTCATGGTTCATCCATAACAGTTCGGCTGAAAAGTTTATAAGGTAACACAGTAAAACAATTTTTTTTTGCAAAAATCAATTTTGTTATTCAACATAATTGCCTTTGAGAGCGATACAGCGATTATAGCCAACTTGCAACTTGATACCATTTTTATAGTACTCTTTCGGGTTTTCCTCAAAATAGGTCTCATTTTGCATGAAAAACACATTAATTTCAATAATAAAATGAAGTAATACATTATTCAAAGTATTATGTACTATTTTCCCCCATTTTTCAATTTACGGATTCTGTCACGAAAGAAGCATTCATCCTTTGGAGCCGAGAATGGATCCAGCCAACTTTCCAATTCTCGATACCTTGTTCTAAAGTAAAGCGCATTCCACTCAAAGCATTCTGCATTGATCGAAAAAAATGGTAGTCGGAAAAGGCAAGGTCTGGGCTATAAAGCGGGAGAATCAAAATTTCCCATTCCATTCCATATTTTCCAAACAAAAATTAACTCGAACCGTTACATAAGGCCGAATGTTACCTTGATGGAATATTATCAACTCATATCTGGTCGCATAATCTGGACGTTTTCCAGCAATAGCACAGTTTGAACAGAGCAATTATTACCTGTACAAGTCTCTATTGATCATTTGACCAGATTTTAGCAGATCACCACTTTTAAATCGTCCAATTCATTCCCTACAAAATCTATCCGATGACGCAGAGTCACTATAAATTCCCACAAGTATTCGATGCGTTTACGCTGCCTTTTCCTTCCAAAGGAATAGAAAATCAGAAAATGTTTATTTGTAACGAAACTCGACATTTTCAACCAGTAAAAATTGAACTGGTTGGCACAGGTTGATAAACAGATGTCGACACTTCACTATTCAGCAAAAATCAGTTGTCGCCTTCAACTATTTATAGCACCTTCAGCCATCTTGGGGAAATGGAACGAATTACGCTGTACACTCAATAGATAATTATAAAATTTTCGATAATTAATATGTTAAAACAGGGTTGGAATGATTGCTTCAAATTTTCCCTACAGTTGTGTATTCCGCAGAGCGTTTCCCTAAAACGTGATTGACGGTGACTATGACATATTTTGAAACAGTGGCGTAGCGTGACTGGGCGACACCCGGGGTGGGTTACTAGGGTGTCTCACCGAGCAACCGGAAGTTATCTAGATGGTTTCAATATAACATTATAAGTGGTGATTTTTCCCAAACCAAATAGTTTACAGCGCGCTGTTTTTGACAGATCACGCGTGATTCGTGTCATGTGTCAAAATTAAAGTTGTTTAGCTTATGGACATTATGGGCATTAGACGGCACTTGACTTACAAACGAACAACGCTCACAAATCATTGAATTTTATTATCAAAACCAATGTTTTGTGTCTTTGGTCTGCTGTCTTTTGCGATGAAGCATTTTTTTGGTTGAACGGATATGTTAAAAAAAACTAAATTGCCGTGAAAGTTTGATAATTGAAATCGGGGTTTTCAAAAAAAAAAAATGATGCGTTGATGAAATGTCCTCAAAATGCATGAAACTTTGAGATCTGCTGTCATATTTTTTTTGGCAAAAATCGGCTTTCTAAGACTTGCGGATTTGCACGATAAGATACCCTATGCGAAATATTTGCTCAAATAAACTTCATTGAATAGCGTTGCAAATGTCGAAATTTGAGTTGTTTGAAAACCGAAAAATCACCCTATCATCTTGAAAAATATTTTTTTTCATAAATTAACTCTTCGGGACTTAACAGTAAATCTCGAAGTTTCATGCATTTGAAGACATTTGACATCGAGGTTTTTTTTTTGAAACCGCGGTTTCGTGTACCTAGCTAAAGATTTCAGCGTTCATTTCTCTTTGTCGGCTGAACAAGGTGGTATGACAATCATTTTCGAAAGATAAAAGAGGTTTTAGTTATGTTTGTTATTTATTGACCAGAAAACTTTATTCCGTAGCTCAAACACTGCTCTGAAAGTAAGCTATTGAAGTCACTAAAATCTATGAAAATATGCTTGAACGGAGCGTAAATGTGTTCTACAATTACACATTACGCCCATGTGTTCTACAATTACATATTCACAAAGCGCCAAGTGACGAACCAGCCAAATGAGTTGAAAATCACTATAATACAGATATAAAAAAAAATATTCACAAGTCCATTTGATGTTTGCGGTAACGAAATCGATCTTCGTTCGAAAGAGGAAATGGATTTTAATGTGATAAAACGCACTCCTATATCTTCTTCTATCTATATAAAAAAATGGATCGCCGAATGTGTTGATAAGAACAAAACTCGAGAACGGAATTGTCCGATTTAGGGCTGTCTTCATTCTATCATATTTTCTGTATCAAACATTTATTTCATGTAACGGAGAAACGTGTTATTTGCAAGTGGATGAAAAATCTTGTACGAGAATTGTGTCTGAAAATAATCTGATATTATAATGTCGAATTTTGGTAGAAGTACTGAAATTTCATTGTAAAAAATAATTTTAAAGGGTAGATTAAAAGATCAATCAATGAACAGAGTACGATGTAACTGCGTCACGAATTTCTTCAGTGTTATCGAATCGTTGACCGCCGAATGCCTGTTTCATCAACGGGAATATGTGATAGTCAGGAGGAGGATGCTCGAACACAGTCCATTTGATTTTTTTCAATTGCTCTTGAGTTCCGCGAGCAGAATGGGGCCGCGCATTATCGTGGATGAGGAACACTCCTTTCGTCAATAAACCTGGTCTTTTGTTCCTCAACGCGGTTCTTAATCGGTCCAAACTTCACAATAGTACGGTGATAAAATAAGCGTTCGGCGGTCAAGTATTCGATAACACTGAAGAAATTCGTGACGCAGTTACATCGTACTTCAAAAAATTGGACGCTACGCACTTCGCTCTCGAAATAGAAAAACTCGTGCCACGTTATGAAAAATGCCTCGAACGTTACGGCGATTATGTAGAAAAATGGAAAATAAAACCTGTTTTTTGTCCTAACTTTATTTTTCTGTGATTTCTGAGGCACTGAAACTTATTGTTTTAATGACCTTCGCAATTTGCCTACACTACTCTTCTTAAAACATACATCGAATGTATTTTTCAGTGTTTACTCCTCTCTTGTTTTTTTACTGAGAAATATATGTAATCTGCCCTAACTACCGCAACGAGTCATTTGACCCGTGCAAACATTCATATGAAATCAGAAAGATTTGTATGTGTGGTTGTGATACAAAACCATTGCATTACACATTTTTGCCTTATATATTTTGTTGTATTTGTGAATGAATGGTGAATTAATTGTATTGCTGACTATCCAAGCGAGCTAACAGTAACTATTCCAAGCTACAGTGATATTTTGCGTGTCATAAATTGTAATTTTGTTATTTTGCTAATAATTGCTATCCTAAAATGTCGAAATATACTGGAGAAATATAGTATGTCACGTTTCTCAACAAAACTATATACCGTTCTGAATCATATTTCGGACACTTTGTTCTAATTTCTTGAAATGCTTAATGCACTGATGATATAACTATCAAATTAATATCACAATTACTTCTTTAGAGTAATCCCTTGGTTTCACTATCATTTCACATGAGAACTACATTTGAATTATAACATAATCGGCAGAAATCTTACAACACTACTCATTATCGTTTGTGTTTGACGTTCCCTCAGCGTGAGCACGTAATAATTATCCGTTCATAAATATTTAAATTTCTCCAGTGTTTCATCAGTTCTCATCATCGTTAACAGTTTACTGTGATTACTTGGTAAGTGTTTCGCAGTTGAATATAAAATATAATCAAGTGTAATGCAATTTTCGTCCATAAAATTACAAAACAAAGTGTCCGAAATTTGAATTCAATCTGTCCGAAATTTGATTTAGTGTCCTAAGTTTGATTCTTATTCGCTTCATTTGAGAAGCATTTTATTCGATGATTTTTTTATGTTTTCAATCAAATAGGTACCAAAGTAGAAAGCTTAAAAGCATATTGAACTAATTTATTAAAAATATCAACCAAATAATACCTGTGCATAAAGTTTAGATCTGTTTTCTGCATCATATGCCTTAAGCGTCCGAAATATGATTCAGAACGGTATATCGAGTCATTATTCACTAACTATTCATAAAGGGTCACTTGATCCGCTGTGGTAGGAATAGGTATCAGTGACATAAATTAAAATTATCAAAATTTATTCACGAATAGAGGAATTAGATTTTTCCCAGTATCGGGTGAATTCTCTTCTGTTAAAACTCAACTCCATATCTGGCATAATGAGTATAACACAAGAGTCGAGACGCGTGAACTTTGTCTGGTATATTGATCGAAAACAGCAGGAACGAATTTCGAAAAGCCTGCATTCAGGCACTTTCGTTACTGTCAATAATTTCAGGTGATTATCACGACCGTAAGTTGATCTTCATCACTTGCAGTAAATTTTTATTGAAAACGTGTTACCCATTGCACATATAAATGGTGGTGTATGTCATTTCCGGGCAATCGTGAGTAGATTCATAAAACGTAGCCAGAGTTATTATATACATTCCATTGCCGAATTCGCCAAAAACAAGAATTTTGTGTGATGAATTGCCATCCTTTACCATTAATCGGTGTCACTCTCAATTGGTGACGCTGAATTTTATGCTTTGATTTTCACTAACACGCAATGATCGTCATTTTCGACCGAAAAAGAAGATGCAAATGAAAAATGAACTTCATGGCAAGCTGATGTTGATGTTCATTCCACTGGGGTTCATTGATAGTGTTGTTCCATATTTATCGACTCTCGCTTGAGCAGTAGGTTATCAATACAAGGAAGGCAGAAATTCGCCGAATTTGAATGTCGTGAATGTGAATATTTTCAGCACTGATGAAACATCGGTAGGTTTAGTGTTAAAGTCAGTTAAGTTCTGACTGGTATCATTTTGTTTCTTTAACTTACGACTCAATTTTTAGAACGAGATCCGTATTTCGAATTCGACGGATAAGTTCGTTTATCATGCGTTTTAAAAGGCTTTTGAAAGACGTTGGTTGGGTTGTTGTGTTTTGAAAGACTGTTGTTGAGGATGACAGTCGTCCTCCGTTCAGTGTCTTCAATTTATGTATGGGAGGTGGGGGTAAAACATACATGTTAGGAAGAACTTCAATTCTCGCGTAACTTTTGAAAAGGTCCAATGTAACATTTTCGTCAACTCGAGAAAAATGAAGTTGAAGACCCGAACATTATTCCGCGAATTGTCTTAAAAGGTATCGATCTTTATCACTACTTTTACCACTAGCAGTCAATAATAATTCTGAAAAACCAATCGTAACAGTTGTTCCGTGATTTGAGCTTAAATTTGAAGCCTCGGAGCGAAAAATGTTACATTGGACGTTTTGACTGCCCCTGTTTGCACATTGGACATATTACGTTTCACGATAAGAATTTGAAACTAACTACTGAAGAACAGTCGAAACATCAGCATTTCATTCTAAAGACAGATTATTATTGTCATCACTCGTTGAATTGCACTGACATAGATAACAACACCTGAAAGAAACAAAAACTCAAAACGACCGAAGTACGACTTCGTGTTTTTTTGATTGCTTTGTTACTTCGTCGCGTCGGAGGAAAGATGCGTCTGAAGTAACAGCCGAGTGCTTAAAATCGGAATTTGTACATTGGATATTTTTTGCATCGGCGATTAAAAGATGAAGAAGATAGATACGTGAACGATCGTTTTTTAATGCATTCAATGATTGAAAACTAATAGCGTGCATCCATTAACTCGATTTGTTTACATTTGTTACATAGGACCTTTTCAAAAGTTACGCGAGAATTATATCTTTGGAAACTCATGTCTCCCAAAACTTCGATGCAGTTACTTGCAGCTCAATATACTGTTTTTCTACCAAATTGGCCAAATATTTTACAAAAAAGTGTTTTCAATATTTTTTACTGAAAATAAAACAGACCGAAAAGTACAAAATTTTTTTCGACGGAGGTAATATGGACAGTTTTTTAATATATAAAGCATCATAAAGCGACAGACCCTCAACTATTTTGCTTCTGGTTTCAGTCATCTTCTAAACATTCTACATTTGGTGATTTGATTTCCGTTTATAGATGCAGGGCATTCCATAGAAATAGATAAAACAGACTTTTCAAAGTCTATCTCAATCCCACTGGCAACTGTCCATTTTACCCCACCAGTACAATTATTTCAATAATTTAAATTTTCCACTCAAAAATGAATAAACTTTTCCGTACATACCTAATTTCGCTTCTCTGTTAACTAACAAACCGAAATATAACCATTAGCGAATTGAATTTTGTTATTAAACCGCTCAAAATGCTTAATATCGAAGCAGCTAAAATTGCATCCTTACTCGAAATCATGTATGATTTTCGGTTTTTGTTTCCCTTTTCCACTTTTGACCTGTATTCCTTGAATAGGGTGGCTCAATTATTGTAGAACAACGTGTGGAAGGAGTTCTCGTTAACAGAAATCTGAAATTCAAAATGGAACTATACAAATCAACCACCTGTCCATATTACCCCCACTGTCCGTATTACCCGCGGTTCACCTACAGCAGTTTTCTTTTGAAGCCCAACGAAGTTAATTACATTGAAAAAGTCACAGAAGGGTTGTGCCTGAGACACGACCGCATAGTTGACGTAGGATTCCGTTAGGCTATCTGTTGATTTTGGAAATGTTTGAAGAATTATATCGTTAATCTCTTTGATAGTGATTTGGTTTTAATGTCTCTGTTAAGGAACACATTTCGGCAGGAACAAAAATTCCTCCTACTTTCATGTATTTGCAAAGTTCTTCTTTTTTTCCTTCGTTCACGGAGACTTTAAATCTAGTGATTCATTCGTCTCCGGATTTGCAATGTTGACTTCCCCCAGGCAGCTTGGTTTTGATGTCTCTGTTAGGGAACATATTTCGGTGGGAACAAAAGCTCTTCCTACTTTCATGTATTTGCAATGCCGATTTCCCCCAGGTAGCTTGATTTTGATGTCTCTGTTTGGGACTCGCCGCATGTGTCGTCAATTTCGACCAATCAGAAGTGGGTATTTCCGTTAAGATAGGAGTGGAGATTTTTCAATTGTTCGATAGTAAGTTTCATGACATATATTATTTTCTTCAATATAAAAATTGTTATGGAGTGCCAAAATCGACAGACGCAAAAATTTTATCAATCCATCATGAAATGACTGAGCAATAAGCGTTTGAAATTGGACAATTTTCACGATGTGCTCGGTTTTCGATTTTCAATTTGTACCCCAATTTGTTCCCGAAAGACGTAATCCTACGTCAAAAGTATCGCAGACGAGTACGGGAAGCGTTGAAGTAAAACCACAATTAGTTTGAAAATCGATGCATTTTTGGGTTGAAATGAAAAAAGAAGTTTAATTTAATTGTCGTATTTCGCCGGATTCTAATTTCTTCAGCAAAAACAAACTTTTTGTTTGCTATTTTTCGGAAAGGAATGAAGTATTTAACACAATGTAGGTTCATAAGACAGGACCGAGCTTTATAGATTGAGAAAGGAAAACCAATGAAAATGTACATTTTCAACTTTCTTCGTTAATTGTTTGTAAACAAAAACAAAAGACGGGTGGGTAATGTCGTGGACATAACCGGAGAGACGTGGGACCTTCTCACTTCTTGCCTCCACTTTTCATTCGGCGGAAGTATCTCGATGCTGATGATGATGGACACCATCGCCGCCGCCGGCAACTGGTTGTTAGCTGACTGATTACCGAATTGTAATTGACATTAAAAATTAAATCCACAGAACGGACAATGTATACATCTATTACTCTCGATGCAAATACTTCTTCTTCTTTTCCCTTGTTTACGGAGACTTTAAATCTAACGATTCATTCGTTTCAGAACTTATTCTTTTTATATTTCCCAGGCACATTGATTTTGAAGTCCGTTTTAGGGAAACACGGCTCAATGAGAACAAAAATACCTCCTACTTGCACGTATATTTGCGAAGCGTATTCCCACAGGTACATTAATTTTGAAGTCTGTGTTGGGGAAAGCGCAAATCGGGCCAATCAAAACTTAGCAGTTAGGGCGTTAAGATAACGCTTGACATTTTGCAGTTATTCAACTGTTTATCTAATGGAAAATAAAATTTTATTAATTGTGATAGACGCGTAGAAATATTTCCTATTAATTAATGCAAATATCTGTCCGATCTATTAAGAAAAGTTCGAGTTATAAGCATTCGGAATCTTTAATTTGTTTTCCTGCATGTTCTGTGTTTAGGTTTTCATATCACCCCCCATATACTCCGGTTAGACGTAGTCCCACGTCAAAAACAAAACTTTCGTACATAATCTTTCAAATCTATTTCAATGAATGAGGAAGTAGAAACTCAGGAACAATAGCACTTTTTATCAAAAGTAAAAATATTTTAATTGTTCTACCTTCCATAGAAAGATCATGCAGTCAGGCATGCATTTAGATGACTTACCCCGGGAAAACTTTCCGCAACCGAGATGAACACCAGAATGAAAATAATCACCAGCGGTGGGATAACTATTTCAAAATGCAAGGAAGTCCTGCAAAAGAGAGGAAAGGAGTGCGGTAAAAAGAAGATCTCATTCAGTACACGAACAGGGGCAAATGAAAAGTCATTATGTCTTACCGTGGAAGAACTAGGACAGAGAAAACAATTCCGGTGAACTGCACGATGAGGGCCGCCAGCAGTGGAATCGAGCTGTGCGGTTGACGGTACTGCGCGTAAGCCTGCTCAATCTCGCTGTCCTTGAACCGAAGCAGCAGGTCGATGTCCTTGTAAATCTCCCGGTAGCCATCGCGGCTAACCAGCTCCTTGCGTAGCCGTACCTTGTAGTCCTCTGCGGCGTTGGATTCCTTATCATCGAGCCCGGCGTTGGATTCCTCATCGGCTGGCGTCTTCCTCAGGGGAAACAAATAGCATCATCAGTTGAGTTGAGGGGGAGTACAGATTAAATTAATAAAGTGCATTTCACTCTCCGGCTGTCAAGTGGATGGCTCATACCTTCAACCCATCCTCGTCGTTGAGTATTTCCGACGGCCCATCCGGTTCTATGACAACGTCCTTGGGATCAGCAGAACCGTTCATCCTATGCTCGGCGGGGCAGAACTTGATAGGATGATTTAGACGTTAGCGAAACGATGAATACATAAATGCAAACAAATTATCCCCCCTGGACGCACCACGGCTTGTCCCCCTGTGCCTGGCTCGGTTGTATTTTAGAACGGAAAGTTGAGGATAGGAGTTACACACCAATTTTTTTGTACAATCGACTTTTTTTGTACAATTGATTTTCATTCTTCTTTTGAATTCACTGAACATCAGTGACTAAAAACAATAGAGTTACGAAATAATATTCAGCCACAAATTTCATCTGCGACAAAACCTTTTTCCAACCGAACATTAAAGCTCTACAGTTTTCCGCTTGTGTGCTTTTCAGCATTTCAGTTACACCCACGGCACTCATTTTTCATGTATAGGCTAATGCGGCTCTGCGGTTATTTTCGTGACCTCATACGGGCAAATTGATTTGGGCCAAACGGTCCCTGCCAATCGATACTCAAACTTGACTTGTGCCAGGAAGGAAAAAGGACTACATGCAAAAATTATGCATTAGATGGACTTTGACCGTTATCCCAACTGTCCGGGAGCCATCGAGACAGGGGTCGCATATGCTCGTTTCCACCCATTAGAGTAGGATTATTCACACATATTGGTCCTATTACTGTTTCCCGCAGAAGGATCCTTCTAGGAGATTTAACATGCTCTTCAGGAAAAGGCACACTGTCGAATGGTGCAAGTGGGAGTGTTTGACTTGAAGTCATGATAATAACTTTGCGTCATGATAATAACTAGGCTTGTTTCTGGTATCTTGGACGCAGTCCTTCCTAAACTTTCGTGCTTAGTCAATCAATATGAAACAGTGTATTAACACCGTGACATTTCCCGGCTATCTGGCATCTCGACCGTTCGGTCGATTTGATTCCACTTAAAGCAATCAAAATGTGGTGCTGAATGTGTGATGCATCGGAAGCGCGGAATCAAATTACTTTCGGCAAAATTTCCGAGCAACTCTACAAGCGCGCTTTCGATAAATTCTGGACGCCAAAGGGGAGTGGGAAGATTTTCTCGTCCTATCTGAATTGAAGGCAATCACCGGGGGTAGATAAGTGGATATCGAGCTACGCTTTCGGTGAGGACGGTGATTGTGGTTTGCGATTTTATCGTTTTTCGACGGCGTCAACGGGACGTACTGTGTGTGTGTGTGTGTGTGTGTGTGTGTGTGTGTGTGTGTGTGTGGAACGATAATGATGTTGATGGGCTTTCGATGGTTGATATTTTGTGAATCTGGAGTGATGTTCAGAATGGCGCAGTTGTGAAACTTCTCGATAACATAAATTTGAGGAAAAACCTGAACTATACCAGAGGAAGTTATTTTGCGGGGCTCAAAGGCATATGAACGTAAAAAGAATCAAGTAACAGTAAAAATAGAAAGTTATTTATGTGTATTACACATACCTCGCAAGAAACATATCAAACATCTGAATACATAAGTCATGCCTACCGAAGTTGCATCCCCAGCGCTCCGGAGGCCAGGCACAACCGTTACAACCCGTGGTGCGTATCTAAAAATATCTCTCGCTCTACTCACCGGTTTCAATACTTTGGTAATGAAATAGGTCTTGAGACCAGCTATTCGCAGTGCTTCTTCGCGCTTTTCCCCGTATGCGGGCTCCACCTCAAACTCCCCGTTGAGGAAGCTCAACGTTTTCTCCGACAGATGAACCCGTCTGGGCGCCATGAGAGGTGTGTTTTTCGGTATAGCCATCGGCAACAGAGGAGTTTTTTTTATCGTCGCATCCATTCGAAGGTGAGGTCAGGTGATTTCCATGAGATACAGATATATAAGCTTGAAGTTAATTTATTTTGGTATGGAAAAAGTTTAAGGAAAAGACTTGAATAATCAATGAAATAGTCCAAACACCATGTTTCAATTTGTTTGAGTGGTTCGAGCCGAAACACATCGAAAAATACTGTTTCTACCAATTTCGATAGTTGCTAGCTTTCCCAAAGCAGTGGCAAGCAGTAGGAACCGTCTATCGTTTCCGTGTCAAACAAAGCGCTTCGGTTTTTTCTTTCTAACGAGAGCAAACTAGCAAACACTAACCCTGCCTTCCCGCTGGATTCCATCTTGTTGGCCAATTCGACGTCCTTCGAGTAAACATCAAACTGCCACTGCCGCTGGCCCAGTATCCCAGCCAGTACGGCACCCGTGTGAATGCCCACTCTCATATCGACCGGCGAGTTGGTATTTTGCTGAACATATCTGGAAAAGGTATCGAGAAGCGGGAAAAATAGCAGAAAATTGATGACCGTCTGATTACCACCAATTGATTTCGCAAGCTACTGGTTCAGCAGCATTTGGTCGCGTGTCGCCCGAAGCGATTGTTGATCCAATTATACTTACTTGATGGCTTTCACCATTGAGAGCCCCATGTGTACGCATAGGACAGCGTGGTCCGGTCGTTCCACGGGAGCTCCACTGATGCAGTAGTAGCAATCGCCCAGGATCTTTATCCTTAATTGTTGGTATTTCTGGGAGGAGAGAACAAACAGACCGAGTTGACGGTTAATAAACGGTCTATTAGTAACTAATCGGTCTATTAAAACACGGGTAGTGTATTTGAGTATTTAAAATTCCTTTTCTCAAAGAGAGGAACGGTTAAAAATTAGCCAATTAGCGGTTGTGTGCACTGATAATGTTACTATATGAATGATCATACTTAATTTCTTTTTGAAGTGTAAAGACTACAAATACAAGAAAATTAATTCATTAGGCCTTCGATTTTCGAAAGGCGAACTGTTGGGCTTTACGTATCACATATCCCATTCTGGGGTTTTGCTGCATCCAGATTTCGATTTGTCTTCTTCTTTTTCTTTTCTTCTTCCTTTTATTCTTTTTCTTCTTCGTGGTCTCATTGTAGTATTACTTGCGTAATTTTCATTAGGACTTAGTTGAGATATCTTCTGTCAAATAACACGCTTCTGATGTATTCTGAGTGGAAAGCTCTAGAACACACGTGATCGCAGCGCAAGTCGGAAGAAATTCCTTTGACGAAAAAATCCCCCAATCAGTGCGAATCGAACCCGAACCCCCGGCATGGTATGTGAGACACCAAGCATTTGCAGAACAAACTTATAGGTTGTTCCAAAACTTTATAAAAGCTCGCTCTTGCCTAATACCTCATTAAATCATTAAATCATGTCTACTTGAAAAGCTTGTACCTTCCAAAGTAATAGAGTAAAAAAGTATGTTTTACGTATAAGTATGTATAAGTATGTGTGTATGAGCGTCGTCTTTAGACGACATGAAATTCATACTTCTCCTCGATCACACCAGCGCGATGTGCATACTTTTTGGCGCAGTGCTCCGTACAGGGATAGCACTTCGGCGGAACACCTCCGTAATGAAAGGGTTAAGGGAAAGTGGCGCAAAGCGGTCAAAGTTGAGTTTTTTGAAAATCGAAAAATCACCCAAGGGGGGAGTAAAGGAAATCGCGGTTTTAATAAATTTAATGACAAATGTCTTAAAATTGCATGAAACGTCTCGATCTAGTGTCATCTCGAAAATCGACACTCTAGGACTGGGTTTTTTTTCGGAATACGAGATGAAACGTATGGTTTTGGGTACCAATAAAAATATTTATGTCGATTTTTCATTCGAAAATTGCTGTGAACAGTTGATTTGCACGATAATATACCCTATGCAAAATATTAGCTCATTCGAACTTCATTTATTAGTGTTGCAGAAGTTAAATTTTGAGTTTTTTTTTTGAAAAATGTAAGATCACCGAAAATCGGGGTTTTCAAAAAAAATGTTGATGCCAAATGTCTTGAAATTGCATTACTCGTCGAGATTGACAGTTAGCTCAAAAAAATTTTTTTTGACATTTTTTTCCGTCTGAAAAATCGATTTGTGAAAAAAAAATTTTTTGAGATAACTGTAAATCTCGACGTGTGATGCAATTTTAAGACATTTGACATAATTTTTTTTTAAACCCCGATTTCCGGTTATATTTCGGTTTTTTGAAAACTCAAATTTTAACGCCTGCAGCACTTATAAATGAAGTTCGAATGAGCTAATATTTTGCATAGGTTATATTATCATGCAAAACAACATTTCGCAACAAGTTACGAGTGAAAAATCGGGATAACTATTTTCATTGGCACTCAAAACCATACGCTTAATCTCGTAATCCGAAAAAAACCCAGTGTCGATTTTTGAAAAAAAAAATTGAGATGACACTAGATCTCGACGTTTCATGCAATTTTAAGACATTTAGCACTGGAAAAAAACGAAACCCCCGATTTCCTTTACTCTCCCCTTGGGTGATTTTTCGATTTTAAAAAAACTCAAACTTTGACCGCTTTGCGCCATTCTCCCTTAAGTCCGATTGAGCTGATATTTTGTATAGGGTGTTTTTTCGAGGTGGTGAATATTTTGTATAGGGATTCTTTTTGAAATTTTAAGGTCAATTTTTCCCCATACATTCATTGGCACCCTAATGCACTCCCTATGCTTTGTAGCTCCCTATGCAATAAAAGATGTAACATCATGCTATTATGTGAACACATCAATTAAATGAAATAATCTCGAATGTTGTTTAATCAGAAGAAAATCAACCCTCATTCTTCGTTCCAAATGATAGATGAGAATTGTTCTTAAAGTTCGATTTTTGTATATTTCCATAACTCAGTACGAGTAGGAGCATTTCGCCTTAGAAATAGGATCTCGCCAGCTTGGCATTTGAATTGATGCATAGAAAAGTTAAACACGAAAATTATTCATTTTTAGCATTATTTGTGTGTCTGTTTTTTTTAGTGTTATTTATAATATTTTATACCATAGAGAAATTATTTTCTTGTGAGACCTATCGATAGGTAACCTAAGCCGGACAGATACAGCTTCCGCAGACCTGATGTTTGAATTTTATGAATAATCAATGGATAGAAGACGAATTTATGCTCTATGAGTGACAGTGTGTTTCCTTCATAGGAATAAGAGCAGTTTTGAATATTCTGGAACTCCTACCTTCAGTCTACGAAGTTATGAACCTACTATCAAAACTACCGAAACGATTGTTGATGTCATTTTCAGACAATTCCGAACAACGCTTCTTCAATAAAGCTGACTGACGATGCATTTCGTGACATAGCGCTATGTGAACTTTTGATGTTTTTGCATATTTCACATATTTCGGAGGCGAAGCGTATTCATCGGCAACCTGACGGACAAACAATATATTTCGTGCATCATAGATTTGTTGACTTCTTTCAAACATTTTATACTCGGTGACAGAGGGTATCCAGGGGTAACCTGAGAAGACATTCGAAAATGAATTTGTATTACGAACCGACGATACAATTCGTAACTGGTCGCATCGTTAATTTTCGAAGCTAATACTCCTCGAAGAATGCTTTTGCATGTCCGTGAGATGCTGCTTGTGCGCCAAAAAAAGAAGTCGTTTTCGAATCGAATTGCAACTGATAGATTAAAAATTTGGAGAGTGGTGTCCAAGACACGATCGCATTGTTAACGTAGGGTTACGAACATATTGAATTCAATTCGCCTTATTGCATTCAATTTTATAGAGGCATTAAACTTGAAAGTTCACAACGGGACATGCGTGGAACCGACCTTTCAAATTTGCCCTCACCAGTGTCGCTAACAGAAAATGTCGTAGTCACGTAATATATATCAGCGTTCGATGCAACTTGACATGTTACATCATTATTGCTATTGGGTTGGGGAATAAACTCATAGCGTTTTTCTATTTCTTCTATTTTACAACGATTTGTTCGCTGTTTGGTAAAAGGGTAAGTATTCATTCGATAGAACTCTTTCTGCTCTACAAAACTATGTTAATTGTATTATTGAGTAATATATTTGTTTATTAATTTTCAGGCTTAGAAATGGAATACCATTCTGAATCATATTTCGGACGCTCAAGGCATATGATGCAAAAAACAGATCTAAACTTTATGCACAGGTATTATTTGGTTGATATTTTTAATAAATTAGTTCAATATGCTTTCAAGCTTTCTACTTTGGTACCTATTTGATTGAAAACATAAAAAAAATCATCGAATAAAATGCTTTTCAAATGAAGCGAATAAGAATCAAACTTCGGACATTAAATCAAATTTCGGACGGATTGAATTCAAATTTCGGACACTTTAATTTGTAATTTATTGGACGAAAATTACATTACACTTGATTATAGTCAACTGCGAAACACTTACCAAGCAATCACAGTAAACTGTTAACGATGATGAGAACTGATGAAACACGGGAGAAATTTAAATATTTAAAAAATATGATTCAGAACGGTATTATCGAGTCCGACCTGTTTTGTCTTTTCTTTAAAACATTTTACATTTCTATTCAAACATCAAAGGCATTTCAGTTTGATTCTCAAAATAAAGGTCACAAAAAATTGAATGTATCTTCCAGGGTGTTCATCTTGAACCGTCATGGAATTATTCAATTAAATAAATTAATTGAAAATTATTAGAAATTCAACAACTGATATTCATCTAGAACTCAGTTGACAATAATCCCGTTGGATGCAATCGTATCATACGCCTAGCATACAATCGATATCTTGATAGTAGTTTCAGTTCTAGAAAAGAACGCTTCAGCTGGACCTGATGTCATCATCCCATCTCGTCACAATTTTCACTGTCATCCTAGTGAATGTGATGATGTAAATACAGGGTGCGGCAGCATAACATCCTTTTTTCAAAACTCAACAAAAACTATTGTATGCATCGGAAAATATTTATTTATTTTTTATAATGTAGGTACATGTCTAAAGTTTTTATGTACATTGTTTTGAAGATCAAATCTGTTAGGTGACGTACCTCATTCTCCATACATTGCGTAAATCGATTTCTGGCGTTTGTCATGACTCTTGTTAGCATAGCAGGTGTTATGTTGGCAATTTCTTCTTGGATGTTGGTCTTCAAATCTTGTAGAGTTCTTGGACGGTTCACATAAACACGGGATTTCAAAAAACCCCATAGAAAAAAATCACAAGGGGACAGCTCGGGAGAGCGTGCCGGTCATTCCAAATCGCCTCTAATTGAGATGAGGCGCTCTGGAAAGTGTTCCCTCAAAACAGCCATCGATGCTTTTGAAGTGTGTGCTGTTGCACCGTCTTGTTGGAACCAAGTGTCTCTCAAATCCAAATTTTGTAGCCGTGGGAAAAACAAAATTTTGTAGCATGTTTACATACCGATCCGAATTCACTGTCACTGTAACCTCATGTTCCTCAAAAAACCAGGGACCTTTAATTCCAGCTGAGGAAATTGCATACCACACTGTGACTTTGGGTGAATGCAAACACTTTTGATGCAATTCTCGAGGGTTGGTGTCAGCCCAGTAGCGCATGTTTTGTTTGTTAACCGACCCACACAAATGAAAATGGGCTTCATCGTAATAACCGAACATCTGCTTGAAAAGTAAACCTCAACGGCAAAGGCACGCTCCTCACTGTTCCAACGCATGATGGCGACTGAATCGTGTCGGGACAAAACTTTACAGTATCCCCTCTTGAACGAGACCACTAGCGCTCCGCTATGACATCAACTAACTGAGTGGCGCGCATTTTAAAAAAGGAAGTTATGCTGCAGAGCCCTGTATAACTTGTGACCACTTGTTCTATGATGACCAAACTTACAAAACTGTTTCACCTAAATTTACGACCACTAACTTGACAACCTTGAAAGATATCCGATGTTTATGAAAACTGTCCAGTGGTTATTGGTGAGAATCATTCACTGAAAACTTCATTCATTCTCTGAAAAACAAATTTACATTTTTTTTCTACTTTTTGACAAACTCTAAGATCGAAAAAATCGAAGGAAAAAGATCGATCCTTACAATTTTTTCGGGTACAATGAATCGATCCAAAAAATCGGAAATCGAAATGGAAAAGATCGATCTTCTGCAAATCGATCCGAAATCGCCCAATCCTAAGACGAACGCAGAACAAAGGTAGAAGAAGTCAAAATAAAAAGACATTGAAACAAACTCGACAATCTTGATTCTACTGGTATACCAAAATAAACGAGATGAGCGAGGTAACGTTCGACTCATCCTATACAATAGGGCGCTGAATATTAACTGTTGTCATAGTGCGCTTGAACGAATTTTCCCAATAAAAACCCATTTTCCTGACCGTACTACATATGCTTGTTTGCAATTTGACACCTTCTGCAGTTTGTTCACGAAGTCAATGAAAAAAGCATGCTATTTTGGCCATGTTTACATCTTTTACTACCCGATAAATATATAATCTCGCATAGTTTAGAAGAAGTTCTCAACCAAAAGACGTTACTGAATCGTGTGAAATTTTCATCGCATGGCGCTTCCCTTTTGCCGAAACCATGCTATGCATTCCCACGTCCAGACATCGATAAATAAAACTCTGTGTGTACTCACCTCCGCTAAGCGATCGAAACGGGCAAAAAGTTCGTTTAAAATTTTTACCAGATCTTGGGCCGAGTAGGTGGACGAGATGGCGGTGAATCCGACGATGTCTGCATAGAGGATGCTGCAAATATAGAAAAAAAACGGTAGAGCAAAGGAAGAGAGAGCAAAATGAGATGGCTGGGGAACAGAACAAGCTCACATTTACTGATAAATCGTATTTCACGGATAACTTTTCCCGACATGCTGTGAAATAGTGTCGTTGGCGTCGGTGCCAGGCGAATGATAGTCTTCGTTTTCAAATGAAAAGAATTTCCTTCGTCCGGGTATGTAATTCTTTTCATCGCAAACTATGGCTGAATTCGAAGTGGTTCCATTTGTCGAAGTCAAGTATAGTCGGATATAAATACGCTTGTGTAGTGAACCTATATGGGGTGCTAATGAGATTCTATGAAAAAGTACTGAATGAAATTCGAGATATATTAGGTTGGGGAAACAGAATTCGATTAAATTGCATGATGATTGAAGGCTTTATTCAGCATAGTAAGAATGAGTCACATCATTCTAGAGGGAAAGGAAGTAAAGGACACATGAATACTGCTGATTTATGTTAGCCTAAGAATATTCTTCCATTATTGAATGAAGATTGAAATTTAATGTGTATCAAGTTTAAATTGACTACTATTAATTAAAAACATAGGCCATTTTTCGTATAATTTATGCGATGCAATAGCTTTTAGGGGAATTTTAAGTTGTCGGAAGTCAATTCTCGTTCTTCCTCTTACCACCCGACCAGGGTTGCCACATATACAGAATATTTTGTATTTTACAGATTTTTCGCCAAATTTTAGATACAAAATCTGTATATACAGAATTACAGATTTTCAGCAAAAATACAGAATTTACAGATTTTTTGAAATTCATTTTTAAATATTGAATTTAGTACAGGGCACACATAGACACCTTCATTTATAACAATGTTGAACTCAACGCAACGAGATGGCTTTCGTTGGAGGCAGTTTTGAAGCGAAATCTTGAGCGATTTTAAGAGCTATTCTATTCGTTCCAAGTTAAGTATAACCATAATCAATACGCCAATCGTATACTGATTATGCTGTTTCTAAACATTATTCTACCGCTCATCAATAACGACAATTACGCTTTTCAATCAGTTCTTAATTTTCAAAAAAAAAAGTTCTTCAAAAAAAAATTTCTTCTTGATTTTGCGAACTTTGTTATGAGACTTAAATGATATTGCTGAACATGTTGGGTAACTTATGTTTGGAGAGCTACGTGCAACCATTCGCTGATGCTGACATTGATGTGAAAGATTTTGAAGACATTCAGGAGAACCCTGAGCATGTTTACGTTTGTATTGATGCGGAAGAAGCTGAAAGAGGATTGGATGCAGCTAGGAATCTGATCTTCAAATCGATTTGTCGTGACTTCTATATTGAACTCGTGAAACAGATTTCAAAGTGATATGATTTCAGCAATCCGGTTATCGAAACCACGGCCGTTATAAACCCTCAAAATTTCGTCAAGCTACTAAACCTTAATGATTTGATGCGCCAATTTTCTCAATCCGTTAAAGGAGGTAATAATAATCCTTTGAATTGTAAGGCTTGGACAACGAATTTAGACTACTCAAGACGAATCTTCTTGCCCAAAAATTGAGTGACTCAGATATAACTTGGTCCCAGCAGTTGGATGCCAAAAGACGTGATGAGAAAATTTTGTATTCATTGCATAGGTCGTTCGCAAGAAACTTTTCGATAACATTCATCAGCGTGTGTTGAGCGAATATTTTCGCTTTACAATGCCAACTAAACAAATCCGGAAATCGGTTGGCACCCACAATTAAAGCCTCTATTTTGAAAGCGAAAAACTACGTATCGGCTCAAAGAGGAGCTTCAAGGATGAAATTGACGAAAAATTTGAAGGCAAAGTTCAACAAAACCATGTATAAACATCATACAGTTCAGATGATTATGAGAAATGCCCCATTTTTATGATTCATTTTGTTGTATTGATACGATAACTAATAAATAAGAAAAATAAATTTAGAATAAAGCTAAATTTTAATTTTTTCCCTTATTTTTTCCATACAGATTTTTTATACAGATTTTTTTGCTAAATATACAGATATACAGATTTTCTCAGAAAATTTTACACATTACAATGTGGCAACCCGACATACTAACGGGTAGTCTGCCCTGCAACTGCATTTCCACAAGCAATCTTATGGAGCAGCAATGTGTGGTGCAAGCAAAACGCGCTTTTTTCGCAAAAATAAATTGAAGTCAGCTTCATCACGAAAGCTGCCGTGTTCCTTCGCAAAACATGACTTTGGCTACAGCTTGGTTGAAGAATCACTCAAGGAGTCATGTAGTCATGTGGTATGTTAGCAAACAAAAGATAATATGGCGAGCAGGTCCCTTTTGACGCCAACTTCAGCTCCACCGATGATTTTTGGCAATAATATGCAGCTTTCATTTTGCTGTGACTCTCACTTGCAAACAATAGTCAATAACGATGAGCGGATTTTATTTGTCTGCTACCCAGAAAAGCAAATCCCTGCTTTTCTGTTAGTAATCGTAACAGCTTGGATCCGTTCTTTTGTAGCTTATGATGTGGGTGGGTAACATTGCTTCGTTCTTACATTTTGGTTCAACCAAAACGCAATTCCATTTTCTGCTTTGTACGTCACAACACAGACGACGCCGGGCTAGGCTTTCTATATACTAAACATTATTCGAACAGTGAAAAGGAAAAAAAATAATCTCGTAAAATATGAATTTGCTCATCCAATTCATGGATGAAAAATCGTCAAAAAAAAAAAGAAAAAAAGTAAACAAAAAAGGCATGTTATTCCGATTGTGAAATTCCGCCTGATGTAAACTCGTTATCGGTCTTCCTTCGCGGAGCATAGACGTCACCCGTGACAGGTTGCGTGGAGTCAAGGCCCCCATCATGTGTGTGTACTTTTGCACGAGTGGTGCATGGGCGTGAAAGAAAAAAAAACAGACAGCCCAGCTTTGTGACATGTCAAATCACCGGCATCAGATTGCAGAGGTGTTTTGAGCCTTTTCGAAAAGCCTCCGGTGCCGCATTACCCGCTCGAGACCGATAGAGCGGCATCACGCATTGTGTTATCCAATTAGAGGAATACTGATGGAATTCGTTTTCATTTTGGGGGGTTCATTTCACGTTGCTATGGGGCAACGATTTTTCGTGGAACGTTCAAATTGGGCGGAACTTTTCAGCGACTTTCATATCCCGGAAGCCAATATAAAGTACTGGTGAAATCAGAAATTCGCTCAATTATCTTTTCCCAATTATTCAGAAGTCCTGATTAAATTGCATTGTTCATCACTCATTCGGGAATTTAATACATATTGAATATAAAACATATTCATAAGTAAAATAATATTCATAAGAATTCATAAAGGGCATTCCCAAAATTTCAGGTAAAATACAAAACAAAAATTTTAGAATTTAATTTCAAACATACAAACAGAAAGGCACATTTTGAAACACGTCGCTTCCAGCGTTTCCTCCCTCGTTTATAGGCATCTTGTGCTTTTCGCACGGAAATTTGTCTGGGCCGCTGAATTCGTGTGATGAACGGATGCAACAATTTTTCATAGAATATGTATAACCATGCTGCTAGCTCCAAAAAACTCCCCTATGGAGCAAGCACCTATTTTTCAGCCAATGTATTTTATGTTTTGGTCAAATTTGGTTGTATCGGGTTTTATTTTCAGTCAACATCCTTAACTTCTTCCAATTACAGGAGAAGGAAAAGGAACACAAGGCATTTCCTGTTTTATTATCTCCAACTGTAGGCAGAAGAGGGGATGATGAGTGAGTATGTAGCTTCTTTTATTTTCAGCTATAAAATAAAAACAGTTGATCAAGTGTTTGCCGCTTCAGTAATCTACCTACATTTGCATGCTAGGAAGTTAAGAAGCGGATGTGAATTTCAAAGAGTCGGAATCATATTTATGTGCCTACTATTTGTATGTCAAGTTCCTTCGTAACAGGATTATACTGCTACCGATTTCTTTTACAGGAGCTGCAGGTATCAGGTGACAAAAGAAAACTGCTGTTTTTCATTATACGGGCAAACCTTTTTTTGTGCGGGAGATAGGGACCGCGCAGAAAAAAATCGCATAAAAAATCGTGCAAAACTTCACCAGTAGCTTTAAAAAATCGTGTTCGGTACACATTTCGAAAAAAAAACATTTCTTGTGCGGTGGATAGGAACCGCATAAAAAAAAATTCCCCCAAGAAAATAACTCAAATTCACGCCGTTCACCGTCCAATTTCCTTTTGTTCCCCCTGCTTTTCGATGGGACAGCCTTTTCGGTTGCGCGTGGCTGTTGTGTGCTTTTAGTTGCATGTCGGAACGTGTTGCTGTTAAAAATCATGTCATGCAAAAACTTAGAAAAACTTAGATCATTTGATGGGAGGAGAAGAATAATTTCAGAAGTGGACAATTGAGACGCAAATATGCTTCTTTCGCACTGAAATGCATATAAACCATCGAAAAAAACTAAATGTACGATAACTTCGTCAAATATGGTTTTTTTATATCCCACAAAAAAAAACCGCACAAAAAAATCGCACAAAAAAAAACGCATAAAACAACCGCACAAAAACAGGTTTTACTGTATAGTAACAGTAGTAATTTGTCAAATATGCAGTTAAAAAGGTTACGTTACAGTGTGAGGTTAGGTATCTTTAAACAATTTACCACTGGATAGATTCGTGGATCACTTCGAAAGTTTAGCAGTTTAACAAACAACGAATCAGCATCCTGTCAGTGGATAAGGGTTGTGATTTTTATTGCAATAAAATCTCACATTTTGACAAAAACGATGAATTTGAATTTGCACACTCGATAGAAATGCTGAAATGAATGTCAGGGTCATAAGAACAAATTTCTGGAAAATTTTGAATTAAATTTCAATTTTTGGTCACTTGCAGATTGAAAGTTGTAGTAAAGTGTCACTGGTAGTATTGGTGATCTTGCAAAATTGTTTCTTCTCAAACTTCTTCAATGCAGTATTTTTACAGCCATTCCATGCCAAAACAATCTAGTGGTTCTCAAATTTTCGTGAAAAGTGGTAATTTTGTTCCTTATCGCAAAATATTCGATCTGTTTTTTATTTATTTTATCGTTAGGGTGCCCATTTCTATTTTGACGTAAGACTACGTCTTTAATTTCTATATAAGGGGGTCACTCATCGAAATTGAAAATGAGGCATGTAACGATTCATTAAGAGATGTCAAACGCATATTGCGCGAAATATTGTTATTGCGATATATGTCATGTTGTATAACAATTGTTATTGCGATATATGTCATCTGTGATGAAAATAATCGTTTTCTTCAAAATTCGCCAGAGCCTATTCGTAGCCTGCCGGCTGGGGCGATTATTACGGCAGAAAAATGGAGTAAGTGCTCTTAATGTTGCAACCACCGAATCTGTTCGTAGTAATTTATAATAATTATGGGGCTTTGCTCGTTCGTACAAAAAAAGTTGAAAATGTTGATTTTGGGTAACGCTTTGATAGTGACGGATCAATAAAATGTTTTAAGGGCTCGTTCGCACAAAGACACAAAACTGTCAAGTCGCTAATGGATGACCCTTTAAAAGTTGAATAATTTAATAAAAAATATCGTATTGTCCAGTCTCCTTCTTCAACAGTAATAGATACCATGCTCCCGTGGCCGAGTTGTTAGAGTCAAACCTGAGATGCATTTAAGGGAATTTATCCAGCATTTTTTTGCTCAAAGCGTGAACAATGCGTGAACAATATTTTAAAAAAAGTTTAAAAAAAGTCATTGCAAAATATTAGACCCGTATTTTTTTATTTTTCAACAAGGGTGCCCATTTCCATTTTAGGGAGGTCCGAAAAATCAATTTTTCGTTTTTTCCCAAAAGTGACTTTTCGAAAATTCAAAACATTTGAACAACTGAATTGATTTGGATGACAGATATATAAAATTATAGCCAATTAGTTTGTTTTGGAAAAATATAATGTTTGTCAAAAGTTCGGGTTTTGTTTTCGTAATAATTGATTGCATTTGTTTTTGTTGTTTTTATGTCTTCGGACGAGAGGGCGCTATATTTTTTTTATATCTTTTCTTAAAAGCTGAGAATTTTTACATAACATAAGATGTGATGTGACGTGTTTTTTTCCATTTTTGAGTTATGAATTTTCAAAGCAAATTTTTCTCTCTTTTTTCAAAAAAGACATTTGTGTAATTACAAATGAAAATGAAATCGAACTAAAAACTAAAAAGCTCATCATCAATCTCCTTCTAAATGCAGCCATTCTCGAGATATTTGTAAAACTAAAAACGATTGTTAACATACAAAAATTCGAAGTTTCGGAAATTCATAAAAATTCGATGTTCCACAAAGTTCGCCAAAAATAGTTTTACCATCTTGGACTAATTTTTTAAATTTTCTACATGACTTTTTATATGAAAAAATTAAAAAATACATATATAAATTAAAAAAAATTAAAATTGAAAAAGACAATAAATTAGAAATGTTTTTTCAAATATCTCGAGAATGGCTGCTTTTAGAAGAGTATTGATAATGAGATTTTTTATTTTAAATCACATCAGGATTCATAATTTGTGGCTAAAAATGATTGTTAACATACAAAAATTCGAAGTTTCGAAAATTCACAAAAACTTTTGTTCGAATCAATTAAACCATCTTGAACCCATTTTTTAAATTTTCTACATTTTTTATGAAAAATAAATTTCATATGAAAAATGCAGCCATAGTCGGCCAGGCGGTTTATAACCAGCGGAACCTAAGCATGGCCTATATCGATTACAGGAAGGCTTATGACTCCATACCTCACTCGTTTCTCGTCCGGGTATTGGAGCTCTACAAAATTGATCCCTTCGTCGTTAGGTTCCTGCAGCATGCGATGAGGCAGTGGAGTACGTCTCTGCACCTCAGTGATGGGGAAAATGTGTTGCAGTCTAGAACGCTGCAGATAAAGAGGGGGATATTCCAAGGCGACTCTTTCAGCCCGCTTTGGTTTTGTCTGGCATTGAACCCCCTCAGTAGGACGCTCAATAGAAACGGTCATGGCTATAAAATAAGGTATGGCGACGGCGCCCACGAAGAAGTGACCCATACCTTCTACATGGATGATCTCAAGGTCTACGCTGATTCACGTCAGCGTCTAGGTGTAGCTATCCGGGTTGTCGAAGACATAAGCAGGGACATTTGCATGGAGTTCGGCCTCGACAAGTGCCGCTGTGTCCATCTGCTGAAAGGGCAGCTTACCGAATCCGGAGGTTACGAGGTCTATGACGGCGAGTTCATAAGAGACATGGTTCGTGGCGAATCCTATAAATATCTTGGATTCCGACAGCTCACCGGGATTCGCCACTCCGACATCAAGACGGAGCTGCGAGACAAGTTCTTGAGTCGAGTGAACTGTGTCCTGAGGACTTTCCTCAACGCGGGGAACAAGGTACGCGCGATCAACACATTCGCGGTTCCCCTGCTGACCTTCAGTTTTGGTGTAGTCAAATGGAGCAAAACTGACCTAGAGGACCTTGAGAGGAGGATGAGGAAAGCATTTAAAGAGGCCGGAATGCACCATCCTCAATCGGCACTGGAGAGAGTTTCACTGCCACGCAAAGAAGGGGGACTTGGAATAGTCGACATATCTGCACTGTGTGTTGCCCAGGTACGACAACTGCGCGAGTACTTCGCAGAACGCGCCAACCAAAACGCGCTATACCGGGCTGTCTGCGCCGCCGACAGAGGATACAGCGCTCTGCACTTGGCGCAAGCGGAGTACCAACTCAACTGCAATCTGCAGACAGTGGAGGAGAAGATTGCAGCTTGGAAGCAGAAGGCAGTGCATGGTGCCCACCCCCATCAACTGGACCGGCCACACGTCGACAAGGCCGCATCTAATCTGTGGCTAACGCGTGGTGAACTCTCTTCAGTAGTAGAAGCCGACATGATAGCCATCCAGGACAGGATAATGCTGACGAGAAACTGCAGGCGGTACGTCTGGCATCAAGACGTTGATGACATTTGCCGGATGTGTCATCAACCAGGTGAAAACATAGAGCACATTATGGGAGGCTGTCCCGTTTTGGCCAACGCAGCCTACACCGAGCGCCACAACAACGTGGCCCGTATTGTTCATCGACAACTGGCGCTCCAATGTGCTCTACTGGAAGACAACGTACCAAACTACCGGTACCTGCCTGCACCTGTCCTGGAAAATGACCGTTTCAAGCTGTACTGGGATCGCACTGTTCTGACCGACCTCTCGATCCACCACAACCGGCCAGATATAATGGTTTACGACAAGAGCGACCGCAAAGTCACCATCATCGATGTCGCTATTCCACTGAACCAGAATCTGGAGGAGACCCACGGTCGCAAAATCTGCAAGTACCGACCATTGGCCGTGGAGCTCAAGGAACTGTGGGGGCTAAGGGAGGTCCCAAGAATTGTTCCAGTCGTTCTCTCTGGAACTGGAATTGTCCCGAAGACACTTCTGGAAGCGCTAAAGGTGTTGAATATGGAGAAGGAATTGGCCGGCATCTAAAAGTCGGTCATCCTTAGCACCTGCGCGATTGTCCGACAATTTCTCGGTCAGGACTGAAACAGCACGAGCATGCAGATACGTGCGTTCCGCAGAGCCTAGTCCCCCTTTGGCATTCAGAAGCCCGGGGGCAGGTGAAAATTCTGGCTAGGTTCGCCTAGTTAAGAAGTGAGATAAGTCTGCCAAAAAAAAAATGAGTGCACGCGCATGCAGATACGTGCATTCCGCAGAGCCTAGTCCCCCTTTGGCATTCAGAAGCCCGGGGGCAGGTGAAAATTCTGGCTAGGTTCGCCTAGTTAAGAAGTGAGATAAGTCTGCCAAAAAAAATTTGGTTCTCAAATGGGGATCAACACTAGGGTAGGAACCTACCTGTTGGTCTCAAATGTTCCTATCTCACGCCTCCACGAAGATCATATGACGACATTTTTAGATCGGGCGTGAACTGGAAACACACATCTGGTCTTGGCTCCGAGAACGGGTGTCGAAAGTGGCTAAGTGAGGGGGTGCGAGCGAGTCAGAGCGCTATATCTCTCCCGGGGAAGGCCTCCCGGGTCATGGAGGCCTTGCCAACCCGCTGTCTCCCGGGCAAAGGAGATACACCCAGAAAATGGAGCTACGTTCACGAAGAATACTCAGAATGCGATCGCCCGAGGAGGGTCCCCGAACTGGAGCTGGTCCTAGAACGGGCGTAAGAGCGAGCGGCCAGCGGCTGGAGGGCGATGTGCAAGAGCGGGCCACCAGCCGGGTTCAACCCGAAGAGCTACCGCCACACGGAAACAGCAGCCATCGACATCACCAACGAAACGCTGCGCCTACGAGGCGTGTTGCGACTGTCAGACGACAGTCGTCCACACTTGTGGGTACTACTAGGCGACGGATCATGTGGACACACGAAATGAATGAATTCGTGATCCGCGCCTATTACATCTGCACTGCTTTGGAGACGGACATGAGCGGTCGCCCTCGAATACTCGCAATGTTCGAGGAAGCGTATCCAGAGTTCGTCGGGAGGCTTGACCAAAACGCGATGAACGCGAGGCGTAGAGCGATTGTACGTAACAATATGCTCTCCCAAACGCAAGTCGACGAGATCAAGCAGCAGGTGCAGAGAGAACTAAGCTCCAGAACAAGCAGAGCAAGCGATGTGTCGAGACGAAGTTCAGTACGGCTGAGCAATTCATTCGCGAGTGGGGCACGCGAATCAGCACCAGTGGAGGCCACAGTACAACAACCCCCTGAGCCGGAAGATCCACAGCCAGATCAACAACTACTTCGCGATCTGGTCTTCCATTACGACGAGGCGATCTCACAGTTCCGCGACACGGACCCTTTGTCGCGCCCCAGGATCCCGAAGTTACAGCATTCCCGCAGGCTGACAAGTGCAGTAAAGCTCATGAACGAGCACGTTCTTCCGCTGCACTTGGTTGATGCTGAGAACATGGAGGAGCTGCAACTGAAAGTTTACTGTGCTGCTGTGGCGACCGCCAAAAGATTAGGATACCGTATTAGGCCAAGAGGCGGACTGCTCCAACATCTCCGTGAAAGGCGTGAGCCTCCATGGCGAAGGAGATTGGAGCAACGGATCCTAAACAAGCGCGCCGCAATTGGAAGACTGATGGCGTACAAAAGAGGCAGCAGATCGGCGAAATTATGTCGCCAAGTTGCTGTGATCGTGCGGCCTACTGAACTTCGCCAGCTGGGAGCTCACCAGCTGACGGAAAAACTCGACACACTGGTACAGCAATTGAGCGTCCTAACTAAACGTTACTCTGACTCTGCAAAGCGCCAGGAACATCGGATGTTCAGAGATAACGAAAAAGCGTTCTACGACCACATTAGCGACGAGAAGCCCGACTACAGCGAAGGTTTGCCAGATATTAGCGATGTGACGAACTTCTGGGCTGGTATTTGGGAAACCCCAGTACAACATCGCGAAGGGCAAATGTGGTTAAGACGGGAGGTGGAGAGTTGTGGTGAAATTGGAGAGATGCCAGCTATCATCGTCGGAGAGAACGATGTCCGCGAAGCCTCGCGGTACCTGAGGAACTGGGCAGCACCGGGCCCCGATGGTGTCCAGAACTTTTGGCACAAGAAGCTGACCGTCGCACATCCAAAGATAGCTGAGTGCTTCAACAAGGTGCTACGTGACCCACACAGCCTTCCTGAATTCGCCACCCGTGGCGTCACCTTCCTCCTCCCGAAAGACAGCAACACATTGAACCCATCAAAGTACAGACCGATAACGTGCCTATCGAGTCTGTACAAAATACTGAGCAGCATAATTACCGCCAAAGTTTCTGCTCACTGCGAACAGCATCACATCATCGCAGAAGAGCAGCAAGGATGCAGGAAAAATACGCATGGCTGCAAAGACCAGGCCATCATCGACGCAGCCATAGTCGGCCAGGCGGTATATAACCAGCGGAACCTAAGTATGGCCTACATCGATTACAGGAAGGCTTATGACTCCATACCTCACTCGTTTCTCGTCCGGGTATTGGAGCTCTACAAAATTGATCCCGTCGTCGTTAGGTTCCTGCAGCATGCGATGAGGCAGTGGAGTACGTCTCTGCACCTCAGTGATGGGGAAAATGTGTTGCAGTCTAGAACGCTGCAGATAAAGAGGGGGATATTCCAAGGCGACACTTTCAGCCCGCTTTGGTTTTGTCTGGCACTGAACCCCCTCAGTAGGACGATCAATAGAAACGGTCATGGCTATAAAATAAGGTATGGCGACGGCGCCCACGAAGAAGTGACCCATACCTTCTACATGGATGATCTCAAGGTCTACGCTGATTCACGTCAGCGTCTAGGTGTAGCTATCCGGGTTGTCGAAGACATAAGCAGGGACATCTGCATGGAGTTCGGCCTCGACAAGTGCCGCTGTGTCCATCTGCTGAAAGGGCAGCTTACCGAATCCGGAGGTTACGAGGTCTATGACGGCGAGTTCATAAGAGACATGGTTCGTGGCGAATCCTATAAATATCTTGGATTCCGACAGCTCACCGGGATTCGCCACTCCGACATCAAGACGGAGCTGCGAGACAAGTTCTTGAGTCGAGTGAACTGTGTCCTGAGGACTTTCCTCAACGCGGGGAACAAGGTACGCGCGATCAACACATTCGCGGTTCCCCTGCTGACCTTCAGTTTTGGTGTAGTCAAATGGAGCAAAACTGACCTAGAGGACCTTGATAGGAGGATGAGGAAAGCATTCAAAGAGGCCGGAATGCACCATCCTCAATCGGCACTGGAGAGAGTTTCACTGCCACGCAAAGAAGGGGGACTTGGAATAGTCGACATATCTGCACTGTGTGTTGCCCAGGTACGACAACTGCGCGAGTACTTCGCAGAACGCGCCAACCAAAACGCGCTATACCGGGCTGTCTGCGCCGCCGACAGAGGATACAGCGCTCTGCACTTGGCGCAAGCGGAGTACCAACTCAACTGCAATCTGCAGACAGTGGTGGAGAAGATTGCAGCTTGGAAGCAGAAGGCAGTGCATGGTGCCCACCCCCATCAACTGGACCGGCCACACGTCGACAAGGCCGCATCTAATCTGTGGCTAACGCGTGGTGAACTCTCTTCAGTAGTAGAAGCCGACATGATAGCCATCCAGGACAGGATAATGCCGACGAGAAACTGCAGGCGGTACGTCTGGCATCAAGACGTTGATGACATTTGCCGGATGTGCCATCAACCAGGTGAAAACATAGAGCACATTATGGGAGGCTGTCCCGTTTTGGCCAACGCAGCCTACACCGAGCGCCACAACAACGTGGCCCGTATTGTTCATCGACAACTGGCGCTCCAATGTGCTCTACTGGAAGACAACGTACCAAACTACCGGTACCTGCCTGCACCTGTCCTGGAAAATGACCGTTTCAAGCTGTACTGGGATCGCACTGTTCTGACCGACCTCTCGATCCACCACAACCGCCCAGATATAATGGTTTACGACAAGAGCGACCGCAAAGTCACCATCATCGATGTCGCTATTCCACTGAACCAGAATCTGGAGGAGACCCTCGGTCGCAAAATCTGCAAGTACCGACCATTGGCCGGGGAGCTCAAGGAACTGTGGGGGCTAAGGGAGGTCCCAAGAATTGTTCCAGTCGTTCTCTCTGGAACTGGAATTGTCCCGAAGACACTTCTGGAAGCGCTAAAGGTGTTGAACATGGAGAAGGAATTGGCCGGCATCCAAAAGTCGGTCATCCTTAGCACCTGCGCGATTGTCCGACAATTTCTCGGTCAGGACTGAAACAGCACGAGCATGCAGATACGTGCATTCCGCAGAGCCTAGTCCCCCTTTGGCATTCAGAAGCCCGGGGGCAGGTGAAAATTCTGGCTAGGTTCGCCTAGTTAAGAAGTGAGATAAGTCTGCCAAAAAAAAAAAAAAAAATATATATGTATTAAATATTGCAAATATTTTTTTTTTGTAAATACAAAATAGTACAATTTTTATTTCTCAGTGTATTTTGTTTCACGTTTTAACATCAATACTCTATAACTCTTTTAGACACTCTTTTGGTACGACTCATAGTTTTTGAGATCTGAATCAAGATTTCTCTTACTAGAATCGATAAGCCCTTTTCTAAAGTTACACTTGAGTCAAAAAATTTCCAATTGCTGTGGAAAATTCATATTTCCTCCAACGGAATACTCACTTTCATTTGCATCAAAAATACTCATGTTTTGTCATATGTCGATTTCATTTGGAAATGCTCATATTTTTTTAAATGTTTTTGAAAGCAGAGGTTTTTTTACATAACATATCCAAAAATCTGAAAGGTGTTGTTTTTCATTTTTGAGCTATAATTTACAATTTTTGCAATTACAAAAAGACTAGCTTATTGGCTTCAATTTTATATAACGATAATTTGAAATCGGTTTGGTAGTTCGAAAGTTTTGAATTTTTGAGAAAAATCTGTTTTGTGAAAAGATTAATTTACGTTGAGGTCATGTTCACGACTGCTTGTATCCCGGACTGAATTTCGTGAACTAAGGTTGACGAACTCCAATCCATCAACGAAGGTAGAGCCTGCAGCATTCAGCGGAAATTCTTCGGAAAGAACAATTGTGTTATTACTGGTCATCCATCCAAGCAGTGGCTGGTTATAACCACCACAAATGAGAACTTTATCCCCTATACTTAGTATAGGATATAATAATTTTCCTCGTTTACAAGACTGGGAATTTGAACTTTATTGTTTTGTTCAGGCGCATTCTACATTTAACATTCAAAAAACTAAAACAGCCTATGATTCATAACTACAGAACCAGATGGAAAACTATCGCTCCTTTACGCAATTATTAACAATTCCGCATGAATTACAACAAGTTTATAATTCGTTGATCATCCTCAGTTCTCAACCAACTATATCATAGTTTAATGAATATGGGCTTCAGACCATGGACTTGCCAGTTTGTTCATCAGATCAAAGTCCAATCGAGAACATATGGATATTGTTGTTACTAAGAGTAGATGCAGCTGTTGAAAAGCTTGAACGGGCGGTTTTTTTTGTGTGGAATACAAGTTTTAAGATGATTTCAAAACGGATAAATTGAACTGTTTGAGAACTAAGGATGGACGGATTATAAACATGTTGTAATTCATACGAAATTGATGTGAATTATGAAAAACGATAGTTTTTCAATTGATTCTAGTTATGAAACACTGGCGATTTGATTTCTCGAATATTGAATGCACTTGAACAAAAAATTAATGTTCAAATGGCCAGTATTTTAACCCTTTCGCTACGAGCGTCGTCTATAGGCGACATCCGCGCCACGACCTGTATGTACGAGTGTCGTCTTTAGACGACATGAGAGTGATACTTTTCGGCGCAATGCTCCGTTCAGCAGTAGCACTCCGACGGAGCACACTGCCGTAGAGAAAGGGTTAAACGAAGATAGTATATAGTACACCCTGTGCTACAGGGTGGGCCATTTAAAGTGGAAGCATCTGGCAACCCCATAACTATTGACAGAGATGTCAGATTAACAAATGTCATACCGCGTTGGAAGCGTCATTTCAGTACAATTTTAATCATGGAACAATACACACCTAAACAACGCGCTGAAATTGTTCAGCTGTACATTCAAAATAACTTCTCAATTGTGGCTTTTGGCAAAAAATCATAATGTCTGATGAGTTGCATTTCAACTTGAATGGAGGAGTGAATAAACAAAATTGTCGGTTTTATGCTACTGAAAACCCTCAATTCATCGAAACGCAACCTCTTTACGACCAAAAAGTTACTGTGTGGTGTGGCATTTATGCCGATAAAGTCATCGGCCCGTACTTCTTTGAAAACGAAAATGGAGCAACGGTAACCGTGAATGGGGAGCGTTATCGGACAATGATAACCGATTTTTTATTGCCATTTGTTCGTGAAAATGAATTGGACAATTACTGGTTCCAACAGGACGGCGCTACATGCCATACAGCGGCTGCCACGACCAAATTATTGCGCGAAATGTTCCCCGGAAGATTAATATCGAAAAACGGCGATTATGACTGGCCACCGAGATCACCTGATTTGACGCCTCCTGACTTTTTTTTATGGGGATATTTAAAATCCAAGGTATACACTGGTAAACCAAGGACCCTGGCTGCGCTGAAAGACAATATCCGACAAGAAATTGCTGCCATATCGGCCGAAACATTGGGCAAAGTGATGGAAAATGCCGAAAAAAGGGCACATTTTGCGGTCAAGGCCAGAGGCGGTCATTTACGAGATACCATAATCAAAAAGTAGTTAGAACAAATCTCCTTGGACCAAAATAAATGAATTTAAAAAAAAAATTAAAATTCCACTTCTTTACTTTGCTATTGCAAAAACAAATCCTTCCACTTCAAATGGCCCACCCTGTATGTACACCATTTAACCCTAACCTTTACTTATCTCTGGAAAGTAAAAACAAAGAATGGTTCTAACGTTATGAAACATAGTGTATTTTTTCTGGCGTTTCTCTAGTATGAATGGTATGTATTTCTGTTCAACGCTATCGAAAATGTTCCAATTGAATGCGAGCATCATCGCATCCTGATCCGATGAATCCGGAATCGTTATTCGCAGAAATATACAAACACCATTATGTTCGGCGGATGCATAGAAAAAAAAATGAGCAGAAGATGCCCGATGGGAGCTGTTCTGCCGGTTGGAACCATATCGACTTTCGTTCATCCATAGTATGCAGATGGATCATGAAAGGCATTCACATGTGTTAATCTGCGATGATCCGTTGTACAAACGAAGCCGATTACAAGTGCATACGATTAAATAGTCTCATAAAAGTGTGTTACTAGATGTAGAACATGGTGACATTCACCAATATTCTAACATGATATAGTCATTTAAAATTAGACCGTATTATCAGAATTCTGCTGAACATAATCCAACCCAGCCAATTTCCCACATTAGGGTGTACAAATAGGTTAGAAAAACGCAAATATATGGCTGCCAAACATTTGGAAAGTCCAACATCGCCTCAAATTAATTGTCTTCAAGGCTCAGACCTTTCTTCGGTAACGTCGAAATCTCCTCTCTTGAATCGTCTAAACGAGTATCCACAGGTTGAAATTGATGGGGCCCGCTCTATTCTTCAAATGAAAACTGAACAGCGAAGCTTCCATAAGATTCCAGCTACAAAGTTAATGTGCTCCAATGTTCTAATGCCTTCTCCACGACTCTCCATCAATGTTGTGTTATTTATACAGCCATTCCATGCCAGACCGATATAGTGGCGCTCTGATTTTCGTGAAAATTTTTAGTTTTGTTCTCTATCGCAAAACATTTGACCCGTATTTTTTTATTTTTTTTAAGGTGACCATTTCCCTTTTAGGGTTGTCCGAAAAATCATTTTTTTCCTCTTTTTCCAAAAATGACTTTGATCGACATATCAAATTAAAGCTAATCACCTGGTCTGTTTTGAAAAAATATTCGAAATCCGCTCTTGTTATTATTGTATTCGTTTTTTATTGTTTTCATAGTCTCGGGACCAAGGGCACATTTTTTTTGTCCTGAAAAGCTGAGGATTTTAACATTAACATAACGAAACCAGAGAGGTTTTTTTTTCATTTTTGAGATTTTTCAAAGTTAACCGATAGTTCGAAAAATCATTTTTTTCCCTTTTTTCCAACTCAAAAATTCATAACTTTTGAACTATTGGACCGATTCAGATGATCGATACATAAAATTAAAGCCAATTAGACAGCCTTTTTTGAAAAATATTAGACATGCGAAAAAAAAATGGTTCTGATTTCGTAATTATTGATTGTATTAGTTTTTTTTTATAGTTTACATAATATCGGGATCAAGGATGCTATATATTTTTCATATTTTTTCATGGAAGCTGAGGTTTTTTTACATAACATATCCAAAAATGTTTTTTTTTCGTTTTTAAGTTATGATTTTTCAAAGTTAACATGTTTTCAGTCTTCGTTCAATATTTCTATGCGAATAGACTGGATGTATGCGACTAGAATTCAATTAATCGGCTAATGTGTCAGCTAATTGGCTTTAATTTCGCATATCGATCATATGAATTAGTCCAGTAGTTCAGAAGTAATAATTTTTTGAAAAAAGTCATTTTTGGAAAGAAATTGAAAAATTATTTTTTGGACCATCGGTTAACTTTGAAAAATCATAACTCTAAAACGAAAAAAACGCATCTCTGGTTTCGACATTTGTTATGTGAAAAATCCTCAGCTTTTCAGAAAAAATATAAAAAAATATAGCGCCCTTGGTCCCGAGACTATGAAAACAATAAAAAACGAATACAATAAAGAATAACGAGAACAGAATTTGAATTTTTTGCAGGTGTAGTGATTTTAGAAAAAGACCAGGTGATTGGCTTTGATTTGATATGTCGATCATCTGAATCGGTCTAGTAGTTCAAAAGTTATGAAGTTTTGAAAACAGTCATTTTTGGAAAAAAAAAAGAGCGAAAAGATGATTTTACGGACAACCCTAAAATGGAAACGGTCTAATGTTTTGCGATAAAGAACAAAACTACCACTTTTCACGAAAATATGAGAATCACTATATCGGTTTGGCATGGAATGGCTGCATATGTATATGTTTTCGGATTAAGAATAATAACCTGTTGCGAGTGGTTCAATTAAAACTTTCATATTGAGCTTGAAACATTAGTCTGTTATTCACATATTACTGACATGTTCCGGCCTATAATATTGATTGCCGGAATCAGACTAGCTTCACTCCAACACTTCTAGTAGCTCTGGTTGGTTCGATAGTGTTATAGGATTATTATCACACCAATTCAGCCTGAGAAAGGTTACCTACAGATAGTGGGAACATCAAATTTGTTCTCCCATCTCCGCCTCTGGTATCTTTTGAGCCTCTAAGCTCCAAATGAGACTTTAATGCAGGGAAACCGATTATTCGAACCATGAGTTTGTTTAATTATCAAACAATAATTCAGGTGGGTTGTTGACAATTTATCTCTCGGTGTGAATGGAAAACAAATTATAGTAAGCCTGCATCAAAATGAATGGTTTATTACTGCTCATTTGGTAGATTTAATTTGATATCCCTATCAGCCTAGCCTAAAGGTGAAACGGGAGATACGACATGTGAAATAGTCAAATGGAGGCAATGTTGAGTGGCATTTGTGAGCGTTTGGATTAAACTTGTATTTAATTTAATGCTTATGGTAACACATCAGAATTTTAGGGAAAGGTCTAAGATCGTGCTGCATGCGATGTCTTTGTGCATTAAAAAATAGATAGCGAAGCCTGTGGAAAACGTCGGTTCCGATTTATTTACCAGACAAAAAACTAAACCAGTGACATTGTAATTCTGCCCAAGGTATGACGAAATACTATTGTAACATGGTACGAACTGTTTAACTGCACTCACTTTCAGTGCGATATTGACTTTCATTCATAAATTATTCGAAACGACTCAAAGACACTCAAAGACTCAAAGGTACAAGCTATTGCATAGTAACCATTAAATTCAACTTAAGTGCAGCACCAAGCTCTCGCAAATGCCACTCAAAATTGTCAGATTATTTGACATGGCAGATCTCGTTTCACCTTCAGGTTATTGGTTTTGGATTCTCAGATTGAACTCATGAAATGAGCAGAAATAAAATTCTTTCAATTTACCGAGAGCTTAGTTTAATTTGTTCTCCATCCACATTGATGCGAATTTCCATAATCCCACTAGCACTATTGTTTGACATTTAAACGAACTCTATCGACGCTTCTCAATTATGTTTATGTTCGAGTTTATTTTAATTGCCGACCGATTAATTGGATTACCTTTATTTTGAATATTTAAAATGTCGAATGGAAATGGGAGAACACGATTGATATTCTTGCTGGAATTGAATCTTTCTCAGGTCTGAATTACACAGTGTGTCAATTAAATTTTGGGCCTGGTAACGACATGTTTTTTCTAAAAAGTCATTCTATATATTGTCCACTGATGACTCGGTTAGTTTAAAACACAGGAGACTATCCATTAGTTAGGTTAGTTAGGTTAGGAGGAGATACATTATAATTTATATGGCAGAACAACGTTTGCGGGGTCAGATAGTAAGCTATAATTCATATCATAAGGACTGAGGCAGAAAAAATGCATAACTCACGAAAAATATGAGAGCAATTTGAGGGCAGATTGAAGAGATTTATTCGTAAAAGAATTCCTAATAATCTCTCATTTAACTTTTATAAACACGAGAACAATTAGTAGCAAAATGTCATTAGAAGTGAAAAGACGCGAATTTCTAATTCGGTTATTTCAACAAAATCTGCGGTGGTCCCAGCAAACAATCGCCAATATACCTAAAGTGAACCAAAGTACTGTATCAAGAGTGAATAAAGCGTTCAAACACAACTTAAGTGTTGACAGGATAGCTAGTTCGGGTCGCAAGAAAGGATTTAAATATCCAGAAACTGTGGAGAAAGTAGAAACACAGAAACGCAACACAAAATATAGAAGATAAAAAACGGACAAGAAAGTTGAATTCAGATTTTTGACGTAGGACTGCGTCTTTCATTTCTATACCGGGGTGTAAAATCAAAGTTTCGAAAACGAAAGCGTTACGCCAGAGACCGAGATTTTGAGTGTCAATAGCTCCTAAACAACTGAACGAAATGGTACGATGAACCCTTCATTCGATAGATAAAATATCTACGCGTTATATGCTTGTTACTTTTTGATCCAAAAACTTGTTTCAATAGCCTTAAAATTACTTTCAAAACAGGCTATTGAAATCATCAATCCACTCAGTTATAATTGAACAGCGATTGGAGCATGTTGTCGCTGTTGTGGTGAAGCTAACTTCGTTCATCATGAAAGCGCTGTGAGGGAACGCAGAAGGGCTGACTTTTACCTCGAGATGGGTAAAATTCCCCCTAAGGCCAAAAGGGAATCTATCAGGCGAAGAAGAGAAGGCGACCAAGAGAGTATCAGCATCGAAAATTGGTTCCGTTTGTATCGGAGCAGCCGCCACATACACATACACGCGCGCAACTCTTCTTGTTTGGTGGTTATCAAGTTAGCATTAACCACTGGTGGTGGACTTCGAGAAGATTCCGGAAAGATGGCATCGTTGCCGAAAAATAATCTCCTTGGAATTGAAAATTACATTCAAGCGAAAGAGTTTATTTTAATGTTTTCTATTCATAAAATACTGTGACCAAATACATTTTGTTTCGTGATTTTTCAATCAAGTGCAATTAACAGGAAAGCTTTTAAAGATTATCCTTCCCCATCAGTAGAAAATTCTCGTATCCAATATTGGATGCATAAAACCTTGTGTCTCCAACGTAACGCTCTCGTTTTCGAAGTCCCCCAAATTTTCATTCAGAATGGATTCAGATTCAACTTCAAACAAATGATCACTAAATCAATGATAGTCTTACGTCAACCTTGCGGTTATACCACAGATATAACCCACTACCTGTTTTTTGAGAAAAAGAAAGCTCTATTATGGACGACGAAAATTATGTGTTGTGGACTTCTCTCAACTCCCTGGCCAGGAATTTTATTCAGCGATGAAACAAGGAGATGTCAACGAAAAATTCCAAACAAAAAAGAAGTCATTGTTCCCAAAGAACTTTCTGGTTTGGCAGGTGATTTGCAGTTGTGGTGCCAAAGGCAAATCATTAGTGACCACCGGAAATATGCATTATGGGTATGGAAGAAAACCTTGAACTTCCTGAAGTGAAAAAATCCGGTAATCTTGTTCACTGACATGTTTACCGTCGATCCAGTATCAACTTCCAGAGCCGATCGCTATATTGGTTCTCTTCCGGTAAAAGACGTAGCCGGCGAGCATAAAAACCGATACAAAAAACATGAATCCTACAAATGTATTCGTACAAAGTAAACACGGAGGTCTACATCGGGATTTAACCGCGGATCAAAGAGCAGTACGGCCCGAAGCCAAATGTATTTCAACAAGATGGGGCTCCGTGGCACACCTCGAACCGCACTCAGAAGTAGTTGCAGGAATATCTGCCGTTATGGACGGAGGATTTGAGGCCACCATCCGGCCCCGATTTTAATCCTCTAGATTACTCAGTATGCCGCGTTATGAAGGACAAGGCCTGTTCAAAATGCTACCCGAGTACAGCAAGCCTAAGACAAACATTAACCCGTACCTGAAGAGAAATGAATATATGCTACATTTATAGGAACTGCCGTACGTTTCGGAAGTTTGCGGAGGCTGTGATTGCAGCAAGTGGAAACTGGATCGATGATTAACATAGTTTGAGACTCTCAGAAACATTCCCCTTTTGAAGAAATAAAAATCGGTGGTGCAACCATTATAACGCACAGCGTTGCCAATGTTCCAAATATGTTTAAAGTTTGGTTTGAAATATGAACAAACACTATTTTGTTTCCCACTCCTCAATTAGCAACAATGGCAAACAATGTCACACATCGAACATAGAAAAAATGACCGAAATATTTGAGGTAACCTAACCATATGCCGAGAAATTTAAAGAGCAGACCGAAAAAAATATTTTAGGCATCCAATAATTGAATATTTGCATGTCGTGTTTTGTGTCGAATATATTTGAGCAGTACACGTTGATTATATTTTATCTGTCAAAAAGAGTCAAATATTTGGTTTGGTCAAACAGTGTATGAGCATCCTTACACACTCAACTCTGTGTTTTTCTCCGGTTTTCACTTTCGAACTCAATACGGTGTGTGTGGTGACTATCCACGCAGCAACGTGCAGTTTATGAAAATATCAGGCGTTCTAGGTCAAACATTCTGAAAATCAGACCAATTGAGCTACCATTTCAACCACGACTGGTGCAATGTCCATATCATGAAATCTTGAATCCGCGTATTATGCTGGCTTTGATTTTATATAAACATCATATGTTATAGACCCTCCAAATCATTCTAACGATCATAGAGTCAATATCCTCTATTGATTTCAATTGATAAACCCAAATATAAAACCCAAGTAAATTTACTTCCGTTTACGACAGGAGGTGTGAAAATGGAAATTAGCATCTAGACCTCTACAGTTATTCTAGACCAAAACTATCTTCGACAATGTTATTACATATGATGGAGCGCTCATTTTTATATTATTCAAAATAGGGTGACCAACATTGTCGATGAAATAAATAATTTAACTTTCTTATCTTTATAGATAGAGATAGCTCCAGTTATTTGAGATGACTTTTTAGAATAAAGTTTATTTCTATCTTTAGAAACAACGGATATAGTATTTTTTCTAAGTTGCGTTAGAGTCACCATGAACAAAAACTTTTTATTTGCTATAACTATTCCAAGCTAACTGCCAACACAAGTGGAACGAAGATGAATTGGGCCGGTGGTTTCACTCGATTATCCCTAAGGTTAGTCTTAAACCATGGTTCAAAAGTCTGAACTTGAGTCGGGACTTTATTCGTACCTTCTCTCGGCTCATGTCCAATCACAGTTCGTTAGATGCGCTACTCTTTCGTATTAATCTTGCCGACAGCAATATCTGTGTTTGCGGCCAAGGTTACTGCGACATCGAACACGTTGTTTGGTCGTGCTAGGGGTATGTTGTTGCCAGATCGAATTTAGAAAACTCTCTTCGGGCCAGAGGAAGGCAGCCCAATGTGCCGGTGAGAGATGTGTTGGCTCGGCTAGATCTTGATTACATGTCCAAAATATATGTTTTCCTTAAAACTATCGATTTTCGAGTGTGATTGTTCTTACATCCTCTTCCCCTCCTTCTCGTCCTTCGGTTCTCTTCCATTAGAATAAGTTGAATTATAATACATTATAATACGATCATAATAATTATAATACATAGATGTAAGGATAGTTTTTAACAATTGAGTGTGAAGTGTGAGTGTGAATGAGAATGTAAGTATGAGTGTGAACATTGTTATAATCTCCTTACATCTCATCCTTTTCGTAACGAAAATGTGTCACCCTTCTAAACTCGAGTCGACCGCGAGTAATCGGTTTCCTATTTTATTAACCATAGGATTAAGGAAACATGTTAATATATTCTAGGTAGAATATAGTTAAGAGTTTGGCTCCTTCAAACTTATGTAACTGAGCCTGTAAAAATAAACGATTTAATAAAAAAAAATATTTCAAATTATTTATGCAAATTGTTAGTTTGGCGTATAGAATCCAAAAATGAGCATTTTCGCCATATTTTGCATTTTCTTTCCGTAAAGGAAAAAACGCAGCGTAGGCTGCTTAAAAGTTACGTGATGTGTACGGTTAGGAAGCCTTATAAGAAAGATACCTAGTGCTGGAATTGGTTTGACAAGTTTCGTTCTGGAGATTTTTGGCTCAAAGTTGAGCAACGTTCAGATTGGCCAATGAAAGCAAATCAAAACCATTATCGAATTGGATCACCATGTAACTGAGCGAGAGATTGTGTAGAAGTTGAAAATACCGAAATCAACAATCCACGATCATATAAAACGTCTTGGACTCGTTTAGAAACTTGATATTTGGGTACCGCATGAACTGAAACAAATTAATTTAAAAAAGAGTATTGATGTTTGCGGTATGCATATCAAACGCTATGAATTCGATTCTTTTTTGGAACGAATAATCACTGGCGATGAAAAATGGATTGTTTACAATAATGTCAATCGAAAATGATCATATAAATCCAAGCCAGATGAACATCACAAACCACCTCGAAAGCTGATATTCACCAAAAGAAGAGTTTGCTTTCAATTTGGTGGGGTTGGAGTGGAATGGTTTTTCTTGAGCCGCTTCCAAGCAATCATATGATCAATGTCGTGTTTCACCAGGACAACGCGAGGCCTCACACATCTTTGGCCACTCGCCAAAAATTAATGGAGCTAGGTTGAGAAATAATGTTACATTCACCATATAGCCCTGACCTAGCACCATCAGATCGCTATGAGTTTCGATCTTTGCAGAACAACTGATAGTAAAACTTTCAATGATGACGGAGCTGTGAAATCGCACTTCAATCAGTGCTTTTGCCGACAAAAACAAAGGATCAACCAGCGTGGAATTATAAACTTGTCGGAAAGATGGCAAATGGTTATCGAACAAAATGGAAATCCGGTGTATCCGGTTCCATACTGTTCGCTCTCAGCTCTCTAGAGCACTGAGAGCACAAGGCAGACAATCGGAGATCCCCGTCCGGGATATCTTAGGTAGCCGTGATCCTGATCTTCTGCTTCATCTATACCTGTTCCTCAGAAACGCCGATGTCAACGTTTAATGATGTTTCCTTCGTTGTGTCCCCGTTTCATATCCCTCCTATCCGATCTATAAACTTTTACTTAGTCGCGGCAATATATACACACACTCTTTACAGATACACGGGCCAAAGGTTGTGCAGTCCACTGATCATTCAACAAGAGCCAAAGGTTGTACCGCTCATGACAACTCTACATGAACTGATGAATGCGCCGGTGACCATTCTATCCTGGATTCCTCGAGTCGAGAAAGACGCACCACGCTAGATATGAGGTACAGACTAGGGGGGCGTTGCTGATTAAGGGTCAGCTGCATCCCAATAGGAAGTATCCCGTGTCGGGCACACGTACAGAGCATTGGAGACAGCAACATCCGAATTACGAAAACACTTGTAATACTAACCTCGAGCCAACCGCGAGTAATCGGTTACATATTACTAACATAGATAATAAGAAAAATTGTCAAAGTATTGAACTCCCGGCCCCGTGAGGCTAACGCCATATGAGCCTTGATAAAAATATATATTTTGGAAAAAAAATAAAAAATAAATGGAAATTATATAATTGATTAAAGTTCATGTACAATGTACAACAAAATTGCGTGTGACTGTAAGGACGTGGCCGGCGTCGTTATTGACCATTTATAGCTCGAATCACCGAGAACTGCACAACGAGAATGATTTGCTAGTCCCAAGCGTCATTCTGTGTGTTCTTTGTGCAGTTTGGTTGGTTCAGGTCAATCACGGAGAGCAACTACGAATTGTACAGTCTACCCAAGCTCAAGCTCAATGTACAACAAAATTGCGTGTTATTTGTGATGGAAAAATTGGCAATTACTTTTCGGGCAACCTATCACATATAAATACTACACGAAATTTCGAAGGAAATTCTACAAGGTGTGTTCAGAAAGTATCGCCAAGTTTGTGTTTTTTAAAAAAATATTTATTCATGAATATCTATTTTGTCCCCTTCGAAGTAATCCCCATGAGATATTATACACCTGTGCTAATCTTCGAAACACTCCAAAAAATCATTTTTTTATCTTGTTCAGCTCCTCCTTCGATGCCGTCTTTGTCTCGTCAATCGTAGCGTAGCGTCGTCCTTTCATGGGTCTCTTCAGTTTCGGGAACAAGAAAAAGTCACAGAGGCCAGATCTGGGGAATACGGTGGCTGCGGCATAATTAGTGTGTTGTTTTTGGCCCAAAAGGCGCGCACAAGCAACGATGTGTGAGCAGGGGTGTTATCGTGGTGCAAAAGCCGACCCGTCTCATGCCCAAATCATTGATAAAAATCGAATAGCACGAGCCAATCGATATGTCTAGGTCCTCAGCAACTTCTCTAACGGTGATTCGACGATTAGTCAATACCATTTTCTTCACTTCATCAATTTTTTCGTCTGATGTTGAAGTGCTCGGGTATCCGGCACGCTCTTCGTCGCTCACATATACAGCATAACGCAACTAAATAATCAAAATTGGAATATACGTAACCAGCGAAAATTCAAAATTCGCCATACTTTTTAAACATATCTCGTATTTCTGAAACATTAGAATAGGTAAAAGAATCATTTTAGATAAATCAAAGCCGATCTTCTTAAAATAAAACGGTTTTACAGCATCCAGTTTTCTTCCTAGTTTTTTATTGACAACCCTGATCACGCATTCGGTATTTGTGAATAATAAGGTGAAAGATGTTTACCGGGAATGCTGAGAAAAGTACAAAGTTGGTAGTCCGCCTAGCGAAAAATACCCTAGAGTTAATACTCAATAAAAACTTTTCGAAAGCCAACTGTGAAACCATCACCGTCATATTATAGACGAAAATGTTTTGACAATATACTATCTATAAAGAAATCATAATGAAGGATCTGTTGAACTCTGTTTATTCGGTTCATTCAAACCAGATAATTTAATGCTGATATAAAATCGGCTGTAAATTGCAATTTAGCCAAAATTCCTGTTCATCGCAATAGGATTTACATAATAAACCAATTAAATAATGCATAAATGAAATGCTGTGCAGTGAAAGCAATTATAGCAGACCATTATTTAACATAATATTATGCAATCATTTTCCTGCGGACTTACACATACTTTTAAATACAAATAAACCCATTTGTACAGTAGGGCAAATGTGACAAAACCATATGCCAAATGGGTCGCTTGAACTCCTTTAATATTCCTATTTAGATGAATAATTCAATTTCGGTACTAATTAACCATTAACTCGTACAATACCTGCCAACGTCTGGCGCCCAATTTTCCTTCCAACACCATTAATGCGAACTAGCTTGGCGTGAATGAAGCATACCACATTCAGGCGGGCGAAACAAAAGCGTTTGATGTGGGAGATTAGTCGGGTGAAATAATCTCGAGCGAAATTTTAATAGTGCGGGCCAAAGAAGCGACAGGTCTGATTGTTTGGGATTACGCGGCGTTCGTAGTAGAGCAATTCCAGATGAAATCGACAAATGACAAAACGTGAGTATTTTTTATTCGAACGAAAGTTTGTATTTTTGGGTTGGAGGAAATATGAGTTTTCCTCAGTATTTGGGAATTTTTTGACTCAAGTGTAACTTTTGAAAAGGGCCTACCGATTTTAGTAAGAGAAATCTTTGATAATTTATATCTCAAAAACTATGAGTCCTACCGAAATAGTGTATTAGAAAGAGTCATAGAGTATTGATGTCCGAACGTGAAAATATATACGCTGAGAAAAAAATAGAACTCTTTTTTTATTTATAAAAAAAAACTTTAATTCCTTTTTTAATTCTCAGTGTATATTTTTTCACGTTTTAACATCAATCTATCTATCTATGTATATAAAAATGGATTTCTGTCTGTCTGTCTGTCTGATTCTTATTCGGAAACTACTGAACCTATCAACACGAAAATTGGTATGTAGAGGTGTTCGTACCAGAATAGTTTCGAGCATCCCGAACGAACGTGATCCACAATGGTCAAGTGATACTGTGTTCCCTTTTACCCACACAGTATCGCTTGGTATGCTTCAGGTTGAGCGAGGACCACTCACAGCGCTCATTTCTCTGAATTTAGAGATTACCTTTGTTCGCTCTTTCGTTGAGAGATAGAACAGCTGATAGTAGATAGCAGACAGGACAAAAGAGCAATAGAGGGATTCTGAATGGTATGGTCGGTAAATGTACATGGTCAGCTAAATATATGTGTTCGCGCAATGTACTGGAAAAAAGGTAATGAAGATAGTAGAGTTTCGAGCGACATAGCATGCGCTGCCATAATTATTTCTCAAATAGTGACGTCAGTCGTTGTGTTTATCTTTGATTGTCCACCGCACCCATGTGAAAATGCTATTTTCAGGAAGTAATTTATCAATTAAAAACGTTGATTTTTTTAGTGTTTCCGCTGAATATAAGGCTAATGTGATAGCGTGCAGTGAACATTTGTGAAATCACGTCGGAAAAGACGGTTAAAAGTGATATTTCCATGTGCCATTTTCACTCCCCCACGTTCATAGAAACAAGTGAATTTTCATTATTTTAACGTTATGAAGTGGATGTTTCGAAAGCTCTCAGTGTCGGTGTGTATGATGTGAGAGAATAATCGTCAATTATTCAAAATTTCACCGAAAATGTTACTGCTTTCGAGAACTAAGCATACGACAGCTCTCTGGACCTTTTTACCACATAAATTATCGAAATGTGCCACGATACAATTGTCATCTGTTAAAAAACCAACAGTTGAATAATTTCATGAGAATTTTGGCTCAAATTATCATGCAACCGTGAGTATTTTCAACATTGTCTTGTATCTTCCATATAATTTTCATATTGAATGCAAATAATTACGACACGATATTTTGTTTGCCAATACAGATATATTTCGCCTACTGCTCCACCTCTATATGTACCTCATTGGTGTTCGCGTAAAGTTCTGTGTTTGAATTAAAATTTATATGTTTTTTACTGTCAAGTATCCGAAATTCAAAACGGTTGCGCGCGAGGTTTTTGGGGCCGGGGAAGATTTCCGTGATAGTTTGAAACCCCTCCTCCCCCTCTAAGGGGGGGCTGCAATACAAATTAAACACAAATTTCTACATTACTCGGGAACTAATCAAGCAAATGAAACGAAATTCGGCATATGAAGGTTTTAGGGTGCAATAAATGATTCTATGATGGTTAGACTCTCCAACCTCCTCTCTACGGGGGGGCTACCATACAAATGAAACACAAATTTCTACATTACTCGAGAATTAATCAAGCAAATGGAACAAAATTTTGCATGTGGAGGTTTGAGGGTGCAATAAATGTTTTTACGGTGGTTAGATACTCCTCCCCCTCTCTAAGGGGGGGGGGGCTTCCATACAAATGAACACAAATTCCTATATAACTCGAGAATTAATCAAGCAAATGAAACCAAATTAGGCATATTGAGGTTTTAGGATGCAATAAATGTTTCTATGATGATTAGACTCTTCACCGCCCTCTCTAAGGGTGGGCTATCATACAAATGAAACACAAATTTCTGCATAACTCGAATACTAATCAAGCAAATGGAGCCAAATTTGGCATGTGGAGGTTTTACGGGGCACGACACGTTTCTATGGTGAATACACTCCTTCCGCTCTCTAAGAGGAGGCTGCCATACAAACGAAATACAAACTTCTGCATAACTCGAGAACTAATCAAGCACAATTTGGGATGTGAGGGTTTTTGGGTATGAGAAATGTTTCTATGATGGTATGACACCACTCCCTCGTCTGGAATGGAGAGGGGGTCCCATAAAAATGTTACACATATTTGAACCAAAAATATTCCAACCAAACATGACAATTGAAAATTTTCGGAAAACTCTGAAGGGGAATTGAAAAATTCGAAAAATTCAATTCGCATGTGTTCTACAATTATATGTTGACAAGCGTTGTTAGTCTATTTGATGTTTGCGGTAACGAAATTGATCTTCGTTCGAAACTAGAAATGGATTTTAATGTGATGAAACGCACTCCTATATCTTCATTTATCTATCTATCTATACCAATAAAAAAGTATCGCCGAATGTTTTGATAAGAGCAGAACTCGAACATTCTTCAAATTAATGTCACTGAGCATTTAGTGAATTATCTTGTTTATTTCGAGTCAGATGTCGTGTAACTGCGACACGCAACCGAAATAGAGTTGTTACCAGTTGGGTGACGTCAATTAAATAGGATATGTTTTATTGATTAAAAAACTTAAGCGCTCCGTGAAATATTTTTCCTATCGTGCTCTGCCATAAAAAAAATTGAAAACCCCTGTTCTATCATATTTTTTGTATAAAACATTTATTCCACGTAGCGGAGCGGATTTTGGGCGGGACGAAGTTTGCCGGGTCAGCTAGTACTCTATAAATAATTCTAAGACGTTATTTCGATACGACTCATAGTTCTTGAAATATAAATTATCAAAGCTTTCTCTTACTAAAATCGATACGCCCTTTTCAAAAGTTACACTTGAGCCAAAAAATTCCCCAATGCTGTGGAAAACTCATATTTCCTCCAACCCAAACAGAATACAAGTTTTCAAAATCGGTATTTTTAGTTCGATTTCATTTGGAACTGCACAGTATATGATGATACTCACACAGAGTCATCTGGTAGTACACTTTCGTGGCACTATTCAGCTGTGTTCTGCTATAATCGGATTTGCTCGTACGTGGAAACATCGCAGATTAACACGTGCCAATATCTTTTGTCATGATTCATCCGTACCAGCGAATGGTATGGTTTCAAGGGACAGAACAATTCCCATCGAACATAACTTTTTGCTGTACATGAATGTAATGGTGGGTATATTTTTGGGAATGACGATTCCGGAAGATCGGTTTAAAAGGAATTGATGCACGCATTCAACGAAAAAAAACTTCAGATCTGACAATGGCTTCAGATCAAAAGGTTGATAGGTCTGAGCCTAGGAGCACGGACGGGATCTTGACATAGGACTGTGATTGTGTATAGTAATTGCATTTAAATTGAGTTTTTCATTGTTCAAAATCTGTATTTTTTTCTCTTCTGATACATCAAATGGATGCACTGGGAAAACCGTTTCTTGTATGTACTTGGATCCTTTAAATGGGTTAGATGACATAACGTGATAGAATTCGGTACCGCATTCTGTTCAAAAATGTACACAAAAATACGATTAAAGTCATTACAATCCTTTTCTTCTGTTTATTCAATCATGCAGAAGAAGACAAAGAGTCATCATGTATCATTTTTAAACACAATTCTAAATAGTTAAGACCTACATAAATATAAGACTGAGTCAAATCAATCTATGACTATAAAAATATATTATAGATAAAAATAGAATTATCTCCTTCGTTACCACGTTGTCCGGAACATTGTTTGTAATAACTTTATAGCCCTGTAAGATCGCGACTGCTCAAGCTATCATAATCTGATTTACGTGGGTATACCCTTTCGATCTTCTAAATCTGCAAATGGCTGCTGATTTAGAAATCATTAATGGCATTTTAATATAACCAAACAACATACTCGATATTATGACATCCTGGACCACAATTACACAAATTGTTAGTAGTGAGATCTACATGATAAAAACATGAATGGAGCACAAATTTTTCTTCTTGGATGGCACTAACGTCCCCAGTGGAACTTTTGCCGTCTCAACGTAGGTATTACTTGCGTCATTTTAGTTAGTAGTACTCAGTTGAGATTTCTATGCCAAATAACACGCCTTGAATGTATTCTAGAGTGGCAAGTTCTAGAATACGCGTGACCACAGTCCAAGTCGGAAGAAATTTCTTTGACGAAAAATCTCCCGGCCAGAACGGGAATCGAACCCGAACCCCCGGCATGATAATGTGTGACGCTAACCACTCGGCCACGGGAGCATATTAAAATTAATGCCTATTATCGGTAAATGGAGAATAATTCATTTTACGCATCAACTCACATTATGAACTAACGCCCGAATTTAGGCAAAAAGATTGCTCGTTGCGTTGGGGAGGAAGCGAGTGGATAGTGCAATCGAAAGAAAACACACCCAATTAAATCGTCAAATTGTTAACCTTTTTTACTATATTCACTTTTCATGTCTCAGGCAAATAAAAAAGTGGATTTCCTGTCTAATGATATATAACACAACATATGTTGCAATAACCATTTTGAGTAATAAGCGTTTGAAAACTCTTAACAAATCTCTCGAAGGTTGAAGTGTGTACCTTTAATCCTAGCGTTCCAAGCGTCCGCTACTAATTAATTTGCTTAAGTTTGATTTCAAAATATTTCAGCGGAAATTTAAGAGCACAACCAGACGAAGAAGCTACTCCCAGCCGACGACGAATCATGCCAAAATAACGCCGAAGAGCGTAAACAACGCTTTCCTCGAAAGATTCATTAAACACACAAAAACTTGTCTATCTCGTCGGAATCGACGCTACTGTTCCATTCCCGGACCAGCCCCGGGCGACGACGAAGACAACGACGACGACGCTACGTATTATCCCTTCTGCCAGGCGGCAGACGTTTTCGGCGGTGAGAGGAGGAGATGAATGCTGTTCCGGAGGGGCGAACAACAATAATAGACGCTTCTTACCTGACATTTTCGTGACGGCTCATGTAGATTTTCTTGAACTGTTCAGAGTTTGTTGATCCCAGATCTTGTCGCATTTTCACCGCGACGTGCTCCGGCAGGACCGATAGCAGAAGACGTTCCTGGAAAAAGTATCGATTATGAGTGAGGTGGGGGCTCTCAATCGAAGTGCGTATGTTCGGCAGACGTTATTTGGCAAATCAATTTGGTATTGGACGGGGGTGGTGGAGAGAGGACAAAGGTGGGCACAAGGGAATGTGAAAGTTACTCGAATATAATCGAATTGATGGATCTCGCTGCTAATGGATGGAAGGATGATTGAATTTTAGGATGCATTTGCCGTCGAATTCCTATGTCACACAACTGAGTCTGTTTATTGAGTTAGTAGTGGTCGGAAAAGAGAATTATTAAAAGTGATAATATCCTAAAACATAGTAACTATTTATAAATCGACATGGTGTGGCCTGATGCTGTAAGCTCATAATTCAATTACCCTACACCAAAATGCACACTAATTGCGCGGTGAAAATCGGAGAAACGCTGAGTGAAATTATGTTACACGAAAATGGACATTAAATTAAATTTGGTGGCTGCTGACCTTCGTAGCAAGTTATCAACAACTTTCACCATCGTGTGTAGTATGTAAATACGCTTGGAACATAGGAAACCGCTTAATCTAAAAGCATTTCTGTGAATTTTATCTTTGCTAGCACATTCTGCTGTGCCCGGATGCTGTCGACATGTAATCCAGCACATTCTTGACAATGGGTAGGAAATTGATTAATAGCCACAGTGACACCTACACCGATAAATCTGCTCCCACAACCATTTTGTAGTCCTCGAACATTGTCCATCAAGTAATTCCTTTTGAATATCTAAAGCAGTTAGCGAAGCTCATGGGTTATTGCAAAACCACACGCACTGTATGTAATGCTAACACATATTATCCATCATCTCATGCTACTCCGATACCGGGCTGGGCGGAAGTTATTGCTCGGGACTCACTTTATTCGATGCTGAATGGCAAAATTTATGTTCGATCGTTTGTATTCCAATTTGGTATGCGCATAAATCTACATACAATTATCGTGGAGCCGTTTGTCAACCGGGTTCACGCGGGGGAAATTATCCACTTCTGCTCCACAGACAAATAAACTTGCTCCTTTATGTTTTTTTTTATTGATTTTTCGGGTCTTGTAGCATCTTTTTCAGCATATGAATATTAATAATGCAGGGTGTGTTTCATAATTCGCAAGACATTTCATTCTTGACCATTGAACAATTCTGAATAACCAACTTAAAAAATCGTGAGAAGCTCACGAGAATATATGATTCACTTTAACTGGTCTAATTTTTGTTTTTAAGATGAAATTACATTTTCCTTAATGCAGTGGAAATACAGTTTCTGCAAATATTTATTTCATTTACTTTGTGAATTTAGATACATTTCTTAAATTATTTTCCAGGTTTCAACCACTTTAGTTAACTTTGACAACGTATTTCCGTAGAGCTTCAGAGAAAAACGTTCGTGTCAAACCATAAAAAGCGAAATCGTAGATTTTTGAAGTTTAATAATCTCTCTCTAAAAATAATCAACAGTATAAGTATATCGAGCTTGAAGGATAACATTTTGAAGCATGAAATGTGTTCCCGTATTTTCATTCTGAGAATTTATCAGTGGTTGAGGTAATACAGAATGTAGATCAAAGATTCCGATTTACTCTGAGTTTCGAGTAAACCCAACGAAAGCAAACATTATGAGAGAAAATCAACCGAGGTGGTTGAAACAATCAACAGAAATATTTACCTGTTCAGCGGATTGTTCCTCGATCAGCATCTTCACCTCTAGGCCTTGTTTCGCTTCAAGAAAAGCTCTTCGTTGTTTCGCTTCCGCCAGAAAGTAGAACAGCAGTCCGATGGCCGTCGCAGCGACAAGCAGCAGTATATTCGCTATTTGCTGGAAAATAGGACAGGGAAAGTTTGCAAACAGTGGTTAGTAATCTTCCGCGAGAAATTGACCTCCTCTCAATATGAATAAAAAATCTGCTCGATCCTGTAAATAAAATCTGATTTGAACATAAAAGATGGGATGAGCAAGACGAAGGTGCTAACAGGAATGAAAAAGACCGAGAGAAAAGTTAATCCGTTACCTGTTCCCAGAAATAGTTTTCCTTCTTGGCCAGCCCAATGATGGCATTGATGTAGGTTATGAAGGAACCGAGTCCCAGCAGAATACCAGTGTATTTCAGCAGCACCGGCAGCGTTACGTACACTAAAAAATTGAGCAGCACAGCCCATCCGAGGGAATCTCTGGAATTGAAAATAAATAATCAACAAGAGAAGGAAGGATAATGGGTAAAACTTTGGCTCCATTTCGCGCGGTTGCAAGATGGGGCTAAGTATAGCTTTGAACATAGGTTGTCCATTTTGGGATGTATACAAGTGGAATTGGAAAAGCGGCAAGACGGTCGTCCGGGTTGTCAATGAAGGGATTAGTAGGAAACAAAATTGCGTGTGAAAAGGGAGATTTTTCTGGGTTTAGAAATTTGCGAGGCTCGGATTTGAATTAAGTCTCGGAGCTTCGAGTCGGTTACCCATCGTATTCAGTAAGTTGTAACCTGGCGTGAATCATAAACTAATCGATGTTATACAAAATAATGATTATTCAAACAAATTAAACAAATAAAATGTGTACAAGTATCATTGCATACCTCGGTGTAACGGTTCCTTTAAGGAACAATTGCAGGAAGAGCTGCTTGATCGCCAATAGCCAGGCGGCGTGTGGGGCCACCTCCCAGATGCACCTACGAAATCGGCTTTTGCCACAGAACCGCAGCAACAGTACTAGTATGATGTTCAGCGTTAGGAAAACACTCGTCACCGCTGTAAGTAGATAATTTTTTAAATACGAACATTATTATGAGAGTTTTGTTTTTTTTCATAATGTATCATGGTTTTCAATAAGACTACACCCAGGTTTTTTACGCGTTTCTCGATCTCTTTTGCATGGCCACCAAGAGCACGCTTGCAGAAGTCTAGACGCTGAACCCAATTTTCGACGGTTTTCAAGCATAAATCGGCCGATTCTGCTGCATTTTCACGTTCGATATTCGTATGAAGTTCATCAATCGTCGCTGGCTTGTTGGCATAGACCATAGACTTGACGTAGCCCCATAGGAAATAATCTAACGGCGTCAAATCGCACGACCGAGGCGGCCAAATGGCTGGGCCATTTCGTGAAATAACACGCTCACCAAACTTGGTTTCCGATTGTTAAATTCGCTTTGTGGCTTGTGGCGCCGTCCTGTTGAAACCACATATTGTCCAAGTCCATATCATCCAATTTGGGCCAAAAATATTCGGTTATTATTGTGCGGTAGCGATTCCCATTCACAGTAACGTGCCGGTCTTGATCATCACGGAAGAAGTACGGCCCAGTGACGCCGCCGGACCATAAACCGCACCAAACCGTATTTTTTTCGGGATGCAATGGTGACTCATGGAGTACGTGTGGATTGCTGCTTGACCAATAACGCATATGTTGCTTTTAGTCATTCAGTCATTCAGCCAGAAATGAGCCTTATCGTTGAAGATGATTTTTCGATGAAAATCCGATGAAAATTATGGTGTTAAGCGCAGACCGTGTGATCAATTTATCATCAGGCCGATATGTAGCAATTTACCCTCAGTGTCCGTAGAGGTAGCATTGAATGTTCAGCGTGCGATTTACACTTTACTGATCCGCAATGATATAAAATCAGGATGCACGGAAGAAATGCTCAAGGGAATTGATGAAAACAGTTGACTGAGCGCTGGCTGGATCAAGACTATGCGGTAAAATGTTCTTTAATTGTTTTTAAGCGACTTCAATTCGAAGATCATTCATCCCAATGTGCTAGAAATCGCGAATCGTTCCTTTTTCATCAAACCAGATATCAATGGGAGGAGCTTAAGTTGCAATATTTCCAATAAATAATATTACAGCACGGTTAGGTAAGTACACAATTGTGCAGAACAAATGTATGGAGAAATGGAAGTGTTTCCAATTTACGTTAATTTTAACCACGTGCGGACTAGGGAATCGTAATGTATAGCATATTCAATATTTATTAATTTCGAATAAGCAAAGTGGATTTTTTCTTGACGTTTTTCTTTATATGATCTATTTATTTTGTTTTCATTTACGTTCTATACCATTGCACAATTGTCCAGGAGATGCATTTTAGTGGAAATTAGCATTTAGAGCTCGTCCGTTATTCTCTAGACAAAAATTGTCTTCGACAATGTTGTTACATATGATAGAGCGCTCATTTTTATGTTGTCAAAAATAGGGTGACCAACATTTTCGATGAAATAAAAAATCTATCTTTTTTATCTCTATAGATACAGGTAAACATAGTTCGACAAAGTTGTAGTCCCAGTTATTTGAGACATCTTTGTAGAACAATTTTTTTTCTATCTCTCGAAATCACCGATATAGCGCCTTTTTCCTAAGTTGCGTTGCGGTCACCATTGAAAAAACTGTTTTTTTTTTGCTCTAACTTTTATGTTTCAAATTCTACATACAAACTGTCTTCGAAAGACTTTTAGAACATACTGATACAAATATTTTGCGATGCACAACTTGTCAATATCTCAATCACTCAAAGTTATTGATATTTCTTCCCAAAAAATACGCTCTTTTCAATTGTTTGCCATTCTTTCTGGGGCAAACATAAAAAAATGTTTGTTGACGGAATCTGAATGAACAAATTTCTCTCTATACAATATGTGATTTTCAAAGATATGTTATTTTTTGTATTTGAGTAAATTAAAATTGAAATCATGAGTTTTTGAGTGAAAACCCATCAATAACTTTAAGCAGGATTACGATATTGACAAATTCTGCATCGCAAAATGTTGGTATTGATAGGCTCTAAAAGTCGTACGAAGACAATTTTGATGTAGAATTTTAAATATAAAAGTTAACGTAAAATAACAGTTTTTTTCTCATGGTTACCCTAATGCAACTTAGTTATAAAACAACTTTGTGGGAGATGTTTATTCATTAGACAAAAACTGTCTTCGACAAAGTTATTACATATGATAGAGTGCTCATTTTTATGTTATCAGAAATAGGATGACCAAAGTTGTCGATGAAATAAAAAATCTATCTTTCTTATCTTTATATATAGAGATAAACGTAGTTCGAAAATATTGTAGCCCCAATTACTTTAATCATCTTTGTAGAACAAATCTCTTATCTATCTTTGAATATAATCGATTTAGCGCTTTTTTCCTTAGTTGCATTAGGGTGACCATGAAAAAGCGTTTTTCTTGCTTTAACTTTTATATTTCGAATTCTACATCAAAGCTGTCTTCGTAGAACTTTTAGAACTTATCAAGACCAATATTTTGCGGTGCAGAACTTGGCAATATCCTAATCCAACTCAAAGTTAATGATGGTTTTTCACCCAAAAACTCATGATTTCAATTTAATTTACTCAAACACGAAAAATAAGCTAGCTTTGAAAATCACAAATATGTAAAGTGAACTGTGTTCTTTCAAATGCCGCCAATAAACTTTGTTTAAGTTTGCCCTAGAAAGAATGGCAAGCAATTGAAAAAAGCGTATTTTTGGGAAGAAATATCAATAACTTTGAGTAAAGTTGAGATATTGACAAGTTCTGCATCGTAAAATGTTTGTATCAGTATGTTCTAAAAGTCTTTCGAAGACAATTTGCATGTAGAATTTAAAACATAAAAGTTAGAGCAAAAAACAGTTTTTTTTCATGATGACCCTAACGCAACTTAGAAAAGGCGCTAGATCGGTTATTTCGAGAGATAGAGAAAACTTTGTTCTACAAAGATGTCTCAAATAACTGGGACTACAACATTGTCGAACTATGTTTACCTCTTTCTATAAAGATAAGAAAGATAGATTTTTTATTTCATCGAAAATGTTGGTCACCCTATTTTTGGCAACATGAAAATGAGCGCTCTATCATATGTAACAACTTTGTCGAAGACAGTTTTTGTCTAGAGAATAACTATCGAGCTATAAATTCTAATTTCCACTGAAATGCATCTCCCGGACCATTGTGCATTGGTTTTTCGATAATAATTTTCAACAGTCATTGACGTAATAAACTTATAGATCATCTTTAAAATAGTTTTTGAGAATGTACTCCATTGAAGTATGTTTTAGCGACAGAGAGGTAAATTTTCTAGCCTTCTTTCAACATTTTCACATAATATCACTGAAAAAAACATGCTACAGATTTGATATTTCGGGCTGTTCTAAGTTGAAGTGTCTACTTCTAAACAAAAACAAATGGGATGAGGGAAAGTAAGTTTTCTGATTTTCGTAGGTCTGATATTCCTTAGTGTATTTTTAGGTAAATAATGAGTAAATAAATTTTCTGTCACTAGAAACTAGCATCGGTATTTAGAGCCGTGAACATAGAATTATCAGTCGGTTTAATTATTTATAGGAGGTTAGGAGGTTTATTTATAGGAGGTTTATATATCGATTATATACAATTTTAGACTCGATTATATAGGGTTGGGGAAAAAGAAATGTCGTATTTCTGATCGAAATTTGACGCTTTATTTAACATACTTAAAATTATCCAATTTAAGTCAAATATGCGCCGTGTTGTTGCTTGTTGCGATTTAGAAGGCAACTTCATTATCCCCCCCTTATAAAAACCTCCCTCCTTATTTGCAAAAAACACAGACAGCCAGTTTTCGCAAGCCTCTTTTGAGGCCAACTTAGTATCACCAAGAGCGTTTTGCATGGACCGGAAGAGATGATAATCACTTGGAGCCAGGTCCGGACTATACGGTGGGTGCAATAGGACATCCCATCCGAGCTCCCGTAGATTCTGGCGGGTCATCAAAGATGTGTGAGGCCGAGCGTTGTCCTGGTGGAAAACAACACCATTCCTATTGATCATTTTTGGCCGCTTCTGGTCAATCGCCTGCTTCAAACGGTCAAGCTGCTCACATTAGAGAACCGAGTTGAGGGTCTGGCCATAGTTGAGCAGCTCATAGTGGATGATTCCCTTCCAATCCCACCAAACACACAGCAAAACCTTACTGGTGGTCAATCCGGGCTTGGCGATGGTTTGGGCCGGCTCATCGCGAAAATATGGCGAATTTCTTGCTTGGTGGATCCCATCTTTGTCGCGCTATAACTTGTAACTGAAAAGGACAATCATAACACTGTCAAAACGACACTTGAAGCACAAATTGTCGTCTTTAAATAGCCGTATAGTATGACCCGATACGATAAGTACAACACAAGATATCTTTGAGTGTTGCCATATATTGACAATATACGACATTTCTTTTTCCCCAGCCCAATATACAGCTCGAAAATAAAATAAGTCAGTGTTATAGTGAAAGTAAATTGGCTATTACGAGTACAGTGAAGTAAAAACCTTGATTTTGGTAGATTCACCAGGAATGGTTTAAAATGATATTGCGGCTAAATTAAAAAAGATATAAGATGGGTGTCAGAAAACAAATTGTAGAGCGGTTAGAGAGCTTTAATTTGCTTGATGGAAATATTCATGTTTATGATGTGTTTTTTAGTAAAATTAAGAAAACACCTTGAAACCACAAACATTGAAGTTTCTCACTTCTAAAATGTTACTTAAATCCATTAATTTAGAAGTTTCACAACTGTATCCTGTATAAAATTTTCTTATCTTCCAAATGGAAGCGACAAAATTATCCTACGTAGCTTAATTTTTGAATTAGAGCCAGTTTAAGGCAAGCAGGACCCGAAACAGAGAAAAAGTTCAATAACTCTGTCATTGTTGGATTTTTATGATCAAATATGATCCTCTATCACGTTCTGAAATAATTGGAATTTTCTATATGAGAAAGGTATTTTAAGACTTTAAGGGGATGAGTCAAAAATTGAATTCTTCTTTTATGATCAAAAAACGAAAAATATGTGTATGAAAAACAAATAATTTTTATTTTGACTCGATAATATATAGGATTCGATTATATACAGTGAGAAGAAATCGAAGACTGTATATAATCGAGTCCGCGCTGTAATTGTAAATCTGAAGAAATCCATATACCTGAAGAACAACCTATGAAGTTGCTGTGAAATATGAACCGAAAATATTGATTCTAAACATAGGATAAGAATACATTACGATAATTTTTGCATGTTGATTTAGAATATTTTTGAACAAGACACGCTGCTGTCGCTGCCGACAACATGGAAAGGGAAACGCTTTGCGGTCTACCCAAAAAACCGAAACTCTTATTTTAACCCTGTTTTAACATATTAACTATCACTATCTTTTTTTATTACATATTGCAATAGATTGTTAGGGAGCAGGGCTCGGTATAGTCATATTCAACTGAGGATAGCCAGCTGACTATGGGGAAATTTTTGTATCGTACACGAAAATTATTCACTCGTATAAAACAGCGTGCAGTGTGTGTGCGCTATTTTGCACGTTATTTACTAATACTAATACTAACGAGGACCTTTATAGCATACCTGATAACTGTCTGAGTTCGTTGGTTTGAGTTCACGATGGGTAGCCAATAAACCGTCCATTAATGGTGTAACTACTTTTTTGCTTCAGAAATCAAGTTTCCGTTTCTCTTTATATGGACGCAAATATGATTGCGTACGCGGGTAACAATTTCATTCCTAGGGGGGCCGCCATTTTGTCAAAAAAAAGTTTTTGAATTGTCTGAGGTTCATGCGATAGCAGCATCATTACTCATTCAGAATCTGTTCGGTTTTTTGTTAAAGATAGCCAGAAGTACTGGAATCGTGTAGGCTATAGCAATTTTTTTTTTTGAACCCTCGAACTTTCTCAGCTCTCAACTATTCTATTTATGAATATTTTTCCTCCGTTCAATTTTTGTTTTGTTGTTAAGAGATAGATGAACAAATAACGATATAATGGATAGTAAAAATATCCTTTGTATTAGTTTTACGGAACTCGACAAAATGTCCGAAATTCGTGTATCTACACTAGAATACCCCCTTAAGCATCTCAACCCAATCTCCATAAAAGCTTAATCAACTTCCAAATATTACATAAAAAAATCCATAACCCAGAGAACAGTTGCTATTCAGACAAAGTATAAATGTGACAAAACCCAAACTAGGTTGAGTGAATATTCAATTAAGCAAAATGACCTAAAATTCACCATCTTCTGTTTAAAGCTAAACGAGGCAGAATGTAGTCCCCTTTAAACCATCGAATAGGTTAGTATAACAACATATCAACCAAAAACAGACCAGTATTATTTTAAACGCCTTATTGATATGACCGATCCATATTTTGTCTGCTTTCACTTCCGCTCCCTTCACTTACCTATGCTTTCCCAGCCCTGTCCTTGCGGCACCAGGATGGCCCATAAATCAAACAGTATGGAAGCCGCCAGATAGCACCCAAAGGCAACACGCTTCTGCTTGAGTGTGTAGCTCCGGTACAGCTTCTCGAGAACTTCGTCCGGCAGGAGTACACTCGAGGTTGGCAGATTGGTGCCTGCCGGATTAGTCTCTGTTGTCGTCGAGATTGTCCCATCCATTGTGCTTTATTTGGTCCGGGCCTGATAACGCCACGTCTGTACGATTATTAATATCAGCCTTATTTTGCGCTGAATACGCTTGAAAACTGCCTTCGGTTACGGGACGATGGGGAACACTTTTACGAGGAGAAAATACCGGGAAATACAAAAAATTACACTTTATGGTGAGCTTTTTTTTATCTGCCCTTCTAACACACTTCACTCGTGGGTTGGGACCACTCTACTTTGGAAACATTTTTTCCCCAGCAGCTCGTAGACAGCTGCCTCTTGCGCGCTACTGTAAGCACAAAAATATATTGCGGAGTTGATTCTTTTCCACGACGCTTTGATATTGCTGCACATGTTTTTATGAAACACAAGAAGAACCACACTTCATTGAAATATCCAGCAACAATATCACAGCGTGTAACAGAAGAAATATTTCCTACGGGCGCGTATATTTATCCTGTCTGAAAATTAAAACTGAACAATCCGACACAAAGGGGCACGATATCAGATTTCACACAACTCAGAGCCACAGCCGAGAATAATAATGATCGCGAATAACACACAACCGCACTTAACACAATCCCTCTAACAAACACCTACTCCCCCACATTTGAAGGACGATACTCGACGACAACGCAGCAATAGACTTTGTCGCTGGAACAGTGCTTCGCTCGTATATCATTAATGCCACGTTGAGCTTTTGTCACTTTGCGCTCTCTCTGGCGTCCTTTTTTATTCCTATTCAGGAACTGGTCACACAGCGGAAGCTGGGGAGGATGTATTCGTTGGTGTGTGACTTTTCAATCCTTTGATAATGTTCCGCAAGTCTGTTGGCAAGAGAAGAGAAAAGAAGAAGAATTTAATCAAAAATTAATGCGCTTATTATCCCTACTTTTTTGTTGCGGAAATTGATGGTTGGGTTCGGGCTATCTTGGCATCTCATTTTATTATGCAGCGCACTTCGTGTATATGGGAAAACTTTAGCCCGCGTTTCTCTATCAGCCGTTTCTGGGAAGAGCTGCCGCTGAAGAGAAAATTGGTTGATCAACTTCGAACTTCTGACAGTGTCTTCCCAGATCATGATTGATGGGGAACATCGGTTCATTTTCGTACCACTTGATTAAAGATGTTCATCGAATCGTATTTTGTTAGGGAAACAATATAGCTGGCTTTGATAAGGGATTAATCTAAACCAGGGTGACTAATTGTATCTTTGTTAGGAATGTTCATCCGTAACCGTGAGTAGGTTTCAACATTCTAAGCTCATACATATAAAACAATTGTTTCGAAAGGTATGATATTAAAAAAGTATGAATCGGTGCTTATCTTCAAATAAACCGTTTGCATTTGCCAAAGTACCCTATCAAATAAAAAAAAGCCGCTTAAAGGGATTGTCCAAATTTTTCCTGCAATTGAGTTGGCAGAACTGTTTTTTATGGTGACAGAATTAGAGTGATATTGGGCCAATTTAACAGTCGATTTTGTCAGTTCGTTTTTGTTGCTAACAAAGTAGATTCGTCGTTGAGAAGGTGGTTCCCATCTTTATTCAACAAATCAGTTGCTGCGCTGCAAAATGCTATTTGTTATGGCTATCAGCAGCAGTACTAACCTCGAGCCAACCGCGAGTAATCGGTTACATATTACTAACATAGTTGTAAGACAAAAATTGTCAAAATATTGGACTCCGGCCCCGTCAGGCTAACGCCACATGTGCCTTAATAAAATATATATTTTGGGGAAAAAAAATGGCTATCAGTGTCGAGGAAAAAGTTAAAATGGACCAAACCAAAGGAATCATCGTTCACCCATGGCCGAGCGGCTAGCGTCTCAAATTATCATGCCGGATGTTCGGGTACGATTCCCGTTCTGGGGCCGGGGGATTCTCCGTCAAAATATTTCGACTTGCACTGTGGTCACGCGTATTCTAGAGCTCGCCCCTCGGAATACATTCAAGGCGTGTTATTTGGTTTAAGAAAACTCAACTAAGTATTAATAAATGACGCTAGTTAATGCATACGTTGAGACGTCAAAAGTTCCACAGGGAATGTTAACGCCATTCAAGAGAAAGGAATCATCACAAGTGCGGATTTTCGTTACGCCTCTATTGAGGAGATCGCATATGAATTATCTAGTCAGGGGGACTGTCAAGTGAAACGAATTAAAAGAAAGAGGTTTGGGGTGAACTGGAACCAACGAACAGCTTTTTCTCACGTTCAACTCATCGGGAGTTCCGAAGACGGTGAAAGTGGGATACCTCGTACCAGGGTTGCCAACTATAATTTTCAAAAATCAGGAAGAATAAAAAGAAATCAGGTGATAAAAATCAGGAGAAATCAGGATAGTTCATATTGGGTTGTCCAGAAAGTTCGTGCCGATTTTTGGGAGAACAAAAGCATCATTTTTGAGGGCAGACATACATTTGTTCAGTTTCATATGTACAGTTGTGTTACACAATCTTGATTTTTTGTGCTCGGTAGATCGAACAGAGTTACAAATCTCGCGAGATCAATAAGTTTTTGCAAATAAGCCGTCGAAATGTAAACAACTTTGTCATCAAGTGTTAAAATGTCTGACGATTATTTGGTAATTCTGATGACTGCCACTAACGCTGTGTTTTATTACTGCAGTGGTATTATCACCACGACTGGAGAAAATGTATGTGACAAATGCTAGGGAGCTTCAAAAAACATCAAGTAATTAATTTTATTCAAAACTAAGTGCCTTTCCTATGTCCTTTCGAGCAGAGGTGCAAATCTGATTTTTCTTTCACGCCAACTTAAAGTTTTTATAAATGTCAAAAATGCACCTTCGATTACGTGAATTGCTTTGGAATAGATAAATAATAAACGAAATAATAAGTAAGTATTATACAAGTGCGAATCAGCTCTCAGTTCCAATCAAGAAAACTTTGGCAGAGATTCCATTATAAATTATTGCGGATAATTTTTATTCTGATAAAGTAAATACAAAAATCAGGATAAGTCAGGATCATTTCAATAAAATCAGGGAAAATAGAGTGTTTGTTTTGACATCGCTGCCTCGTACTGAATGTACGACTGTTCATTCCTAGACTAACCTGATGCTACAACTGCCAGTATTACGGTCATCCAGCGACGTATTGTCCAAATGAAGAAGTGCAGTATTTGCTGCGAAAAGGAACAAGAATCAGGTGGATGCACGGGTTCAATCACGTGTCGAAATTGCAAATCGTCTAATCACGCTTCATGGTCAATAGAATGTGGAGTGTTTAACCCTTTATAAGGCCGTGAAAACTGGGCAAGGAATCGAATTCAACTTCAGAGACCATAATCCCTACATGAGAAGAACACATATTTACCTTTGATAAAAAATTAACTATTGAAACAGTTGAAAAAAATTGTGGCAATATAGTTGCTACTGCTGGTTGAACCCAAAAACACTGGAAGCAATAATGTTTATGGCTTCCTTATAAGCTCACTGCATTGCGCCTTTGCGAAAACTGTATTTCGCTATATTTCTATTTTTTTATATAAACTTACAAAGAAAAAATTGAAAATTTGAATTTTTCATCAAATATTTTATTGAAGAAACTCCATGATCTTACACATTATATCCTAAATAGAACTCTTACAGTGATAAACTTATCAAATTGTTGCATTTTCAACGAATTTAAACAGAATTTGTTACATAAAAATGACTCCCAAATTAATATCGTACATTTTTAGAAGCCCTAATTGGAGTATTGCCAGATACCTCTAGAAATCTTTGGATAAGCAAAATATTGAAATAAAATTCCGAGGGCGGAAAAAAATCTTTTTGTTTGCGGCAATATAGTTGCCCGGCCTAATAAAGGGTTAAAGCAGAGCAGGAGGTTATGCGCATCAAAGTAAATCAGCCATTCCATGTCAAACTGTTATAGTGGTTCACAGATATAGTGGTGTCGATCATTTGAATCAGTTCATAAGTTCTAAAGTTACGAAGTTTCAAAAAAACTCATTTTTGGAAAAAGAGGAGTTTTTTGTTCGGACCACTCTAAAATGGAAATGAGCACCTTAATAAAAATTATAAAAAAAATAAGGGCCTAATATTTTGCGATAAGGGTTAAAAACTAGCAATTTTAACGAAAAATTTGAGAGCCACTATATCGGTTTGACGTAGAATGTCTGAAATGGTGGTGTAAGTGACGAATTTCACGCCAACTCGACTTGCCATTGGCAGTAACATCTTAGATTGGAGCGAAATGTTTTAGTTGTAAAACATTGATCATTTAAGCAACTTTGCATACTTGAAATCTTGAAGGAAGAATCAAACTACTTTTTGAAAACGGCCATAATTTTTTTCGTTGTTTTTTACAAAAATTTATAAATCAAAAACTATAATGTCTACAGAATCCTGATCAGAAAAGAAAATGTAGGAAACTGCTTAAAATTTCATAAAAAATACTTTTTTAAAAAACCTTACACTGAAAAAAAAAAATTTAAAAGTTTGAATTCATTTTTCTCAAAAACGTGTTTTTTTAAAATTCTCAAAAAAAAAATACATGAATAGCTGTTACTTTTTCCAACAAGATATCCATGCATCTAAAAATAGGCACTTTTACTGGTAAAAAGTTTTTCTAGCATAATTTTTTTCTTTTTTCTTTGAGAAAATTGTAACTCATCCTAATTTTGTTTAAAGTCAAGACAGCGATATAGTGTATTCGACATAGTTTAAGATCATATTGAAATATGAACCTTTGTTCAAGACGTCAGGTTTTTATCGGTTGTAGTTTCTGGAATACATAACATTTTTGTATGGAGACTCCTGTAAAACTAATGGGCTACTCGTAACATTTTTGTGTTTAAATTCTCGCGTTTGACATGTTCTCAACATGTTTCTAAATAGAAAAAAAAAGTTTTCAGAGCATGTGAATCGCGATAATTAATTCATAAAAATGTTACGAGTTAAACATTAATAGTATTTTTTCAAAGAAACCATGAAAACGTTATTGTAAGAAAAACTCTATCCTTGTGAATGTGCACATCGCGTAAAAAAATATAAAAATTATAAGGGCTATTCGTAGCTTTTTTTTTTGAGAATATTTAAAAAACATGTTTTTGAGAAAAAATAATTTTAATTTTCAAAATATGTTTTTGTCAATGAATTTTTTTTTTTCAAATTTGTTTGATATTTTTTAATGGAAACTTAAATAAAATCGTGGATTTTATTCTCTAAACAACATTTTGTAGGTCTTATAGTTTTTGAGTTAAGTTTTCCGGAAACATTTGAAATAAACTAAATATTACAAATAAATCACACACTTAAAGACTATAAGACCTAAAAAATGTTGGTTGACTCTCCTATACTCGCGCGTAAAATCGTGACTCGTATACTCACAGACTGTGCGTGTCTCTGTAACTTTGCAATTGTGTATTTTTAGGGGTTATTGGTATTTATTTAAAGAAAAAGATATAATTGAATGAAAAAACTCCAGAAAATATTTTTTCTTTAAATTCATTCAGTTCTAATAGTCAGCCATCTAATAGATTATCGGTCTGTCGGACCTATGCGCGAGTATAGGAAGGTTAAAGAATGAGATGTACGGAATAACCTAGATTTTCATTTAAGAATATCAAACAAATTAAAAAAAACCATTGAAAGATAAATATTTTCAAGTTCCAAATTATTTTTTTTCAGGAGTCTCCATAAAAACATGCCATATATTCCAGAATCTATGAAGATATAAAACTGACGTCTTCGACGAAAGTTCATATTCCAATAAGATCTGAAACTTTGTCGACTACACCACATCGCTATTTCTACTTTCAACGAAATTCGGATTAGTTGTAATTTTTTCAAAGAAGACATGAAAAAGTTGTTGCTAGATACAAAATTTCCCCTGTAGAAGAGCCCATCTTCCGATGTATGACTTGCTGGAAATTGTAAGGGCTAGTGATATATTTTTTTAAGTCTTTAAAAGTACGTTTTTGAGAAAAATGATTTTTTAAATATTTTTTCTTTATAAGGGCTGAGTTAAAAAAAACTCAACCCTTATCAAAAGTAGTCTAATTTCTTTTTGAAATTATCATGTATGTAAAGTTGCTTGAATGACCAATATCTTCACACCTACAATATTTCACTGTTATCCGAGATGGTGCTGCCAACTCCTAAGACAAGTTGGAATGTAATTCGACAATTGTAGATATCAATTCCTGATTTCGTAGTCAGAGGAGTCAATCTTCCTAATTTTGCAGGATTTCCCAAACTTTTTGACACGTTTCCTGATATCTTGACAAACACTCAGTTTAAGCTGATTTTTCTGAAATGATCCTGATTTTCCCTGATTCTCGTACTTTTTGATTTATCAGAAAAAAATTTACTTACAAAAATAGAGAGGAACAGAAACAGAGTGTGAAGTCAACACTTTTATGAGATTTTTGAAATTTTGTAACTTCATGTGAAATCAACGCATGAAAACGGGATCAACATCATCATTGCCTCAAAGCATTGTATGTGTCGCTCGTACGCAGTATATTGGAATACGGTGTTACTGTTTAGGCCCCATACCACGCTGTTCACATCGTTCGTCTGGAACGTGTGCAGAAAAGTTTTATCCGATATGCTCTTCGTCATCTCCCCTGGCGCAACGACCAACATCTGACCACATATGAAGAACGCTGCGCACTGATTCACTTACCAACACTGCAGAAACGACGAGAATTTCTCCAGAGACTGTTGATTTTCGACCTTCTTAACAACAATCTTGACTGTGCTGAAGTTTTGGGCAAGCTTCGAATCAACGCAAGGTAGAAAAACCAGACAATTTGTTTTCTTCCGGCAAGCAGCACATCGTACTCTATACGGACAGAATAATCCCTTGGATGTTTGTTGCCAACGGTTCAATGAAGTGTATCATTTGTTTGAATTCGATATGTCCAGAAATGTGTTTGTTATAAGGATTCAATAATTGAATTTTCGTCTGTCCGACAATTTCTTGGCGAAGACTGAATAAATAAATAAATAACTTTCACAGCTTTAACTTTCAATATATTGTACGAAAACATTTCATCTGTGTGTGTAGATGTAGTGGACAAAAAATACGGGAAGAAATAAAAAATCAATTTGATTATATTTTTTCGCAAGCTAACACAATTTTTCCCAACTAAGTCAATATCAAAATCCAATTAACCTTGTCAAACATATTTCAATTGATCCATATAACGTTCCTGTAGGGCCTTTTCATGCAGAAATATCTATGTTTGAATGAAAAATTACCTCTCCGTCTTTGATGATGAATAATTCAATAAACAATGATCGCATCGTAAATCTAAAGATAGAGTTGAAAATTCCAAAAAAAATCAATACAAGGCTATTTGTTGCTTTGACGAACAAAAAATATTTGAAGTTTCGGCATCAATTTTTAAAAAATGGCCCCAAAACACGTTTTTGTAGTATTTTAGAATATTTACTGCAATTCTGCAATGATGCGATGGCTATGATTTCCTAGCTACTAGCCCACGAAAACCAAGACTGAGACCCTTGTATGCCTCGCATGTCTGGAAACTACTCTGATCACATTGGGAAAAATAATATGTGAATATACTCTAGTGTCACACCCCCACCTAACGTTGACATGAAAGTTCGTTATATTTGTTCATCACAAACGAGATCATTCCCGTTGTATTCTATGCTTTCTAGTTCATAGTCATAGTCCAAAAAACAAGAACGAATGATATCGATTCCGATTCGATAACATATTTTCATTAGCGTGAACAAAGGCGGAAGCCTTTCAATGCTATTAATATAACTCGTATGTTGCCGTGGCTTACCTTCCAGAGCTCACCTTAATTAGCGCCAATCAATCGAAAAATGATATTTTTGCTCATGCTTGCTGCGAATGATTCGAATTTGCCATTTCCCCAGACTCGCGCAAAAACCCATTCCAGTTAATGCTCTGATGGCTTGAATGGGTGTTTTCGTTCTCGAGTAATAAAGCCGATTGCGTGGTGCGGCTGTTGCCATTATACCTATATTATTGCCGCGACGTAAAATTTCCATGAGATTTAATAAATCATCGTTTTATGTGCCCCTGGAGGGAATGTATCGTGGGAGTGGTAAAACGCGAGTGTGCGTTACTTTGAAAAAGACGCTAAATGCGTCTCGGAACATCTTCCAACAGTAGTTTCATCATAGGGTTTTATGTAAAATATTTATGAGCACCGTTCTTACTGAACTTAACCAATCATTATCGCATATAGGTCATGCAAAGCTTCGGTTAATACCAGATTCACCTCATCTTATAAATTTATTCTCAATCACACACACACACACACACACACACACACACACACACACACACACACACTTAATTAATGCAATCAACGATCCGTGAAAGTGGCGGCTTCACGTTCCCATATAACACCCATTTCCACCTAAAATGAAGCATTTCCGCTGCAACCGACAACTCGTTGGCAACGAGTACGTGATTCATTTCAAACCGTATTCGATTCACATTACCGGAATCAAAGAACTTGACATCCCCACGAGAGTTGATTTACAAACGCGACAGGGTATTTACGGTTGAGCTCATTTGAGCAATTTACTGTGATTAGTACGCGAAATGTGTGTTTGTGTGTTTGTCGACGCGTGATATGCGAGAAATATTCGCTAACGACCATTTTCGGCATGGCTTCACAATTGTCCTTTGGTACGGTGCCAAAGCCATGCCAAATTTATTTGGTAATATTCGTATGATTATTTCCGCAATACCCAATTCAATACCCGAGATGAAAATTAACCATTTCGATTTTGAAGCTTGGATTATTTAGGAATGGGACAGATTCAATTGTCTGTATTTCGTGCATAATTCAATGAATCGAAAAATCATAAAAAATGAAAATAGAATAACAAGCATTTCCAGTAAAATTATGGAGTAAATTATTCATCTTTTTTTTGGAAGACATTGCGTATACTTTCCTTTGATGCGACTCATGAGCCGGGGTGCGAAAGTTCTGGTTACGTTTCCCGCTACCCAATTCCCCCAGTTTCTCATCTGATCGATTATTTTGATGACGTTACTCTTCATTTGTAACTTCCGGTATTCGGAATAGTTGAGATAGCTAAGAGAATTCAGTTATTTTTTGATGAATTTGGACTCCGTTTTCCTCATACCATCGCGTTTCGGCAATCTTATATGCAAACACAAATTGACAGGATGGAATTTTTTTACGATTTTTGTGTTGGGATTGGTCTGAAATACGACCTTAGAATACGTTTCATCGTCGGCACAGCGTATAGGGTCGGCTTTTCGCCATTTCGTTGTGTTCGAGAGGTTGGTCGAGAGGCTTCATACGACTGTTCCCTGAGCGAAGATGGATTCGTCGTACTGTCGTACGTAGTCGAGATATAATTTGCGGGTCGTTGTAGGGGTATCCGTGTATTCACCACACTTTTGAGAAAACTGCAAATTCTTATTTCACGTACGGCTGATGGATTTCTCAAGTGTACAGGCAGAATGATTTTTCTTCTCTCTTTCCTTAGATTCCGGAAAATTCGACAGCACGTTATCTAGAAATCACGAAAAAAGAAAAAAAATGAAGGACTGTGTTCTAGACACAACCTCATAGTTGACGAAGGATTACGTTACGATATTTGGATCTGGTTTCGAATATTTTTGAAAAAGATACGACGCAGTCGCAGTCGACTAACTAACAGTAATGACCTTCTTGTATATTATATTGCATTGCTTTTTATTCTCTTTTCTATAGTGTGCTAAAAATTGTGGATTTTGTGCCTACGAATTGCGATTTACAATTGCTAGAAATTAAACAAAAAACCGCTTCCGATCCACATATAATGTTCGTGGATGCTTACGTGATGCTTACGCAATGTACAAAATTGTTGGTTTAAAAAACATTTTAAAGTGGGTGTTTTAAAGTGAGAAACGAGTAACGCGGGAACCCTCCAAAAATGTTTGAAGAATACGAAAACCCGGCAAAACCGTGAAAAATGAACGTTATCGAAAACAATTGATCGTTCAATTCAATCTTAATATAACCTTAATATAATGAAAGGCAAAACGTAGTGATTTTTTTGGATAGCAATGCTCCGTCACACAGAGCAAGACCGGCCTGGGGAACGGTTGAACTACTCAGTTGGGTTCAACTATCATATGTGATTTATTCATCAGAAAAAAAATTAACGAAACATTCATGTATAGCTTAACAGATGGAGAAATGTGCAGCTTCTAATAGTTATTATTTTAGGTCTTTCTAGAACAATAAACGTGTATGTTTAATGAAATTAAACCCAGTTTCATATTTATAGCCAAATCCCGTATTCGCCTGAGCTTTTTCTCATCGTTGGCAGTTCTTTTATTTTTCCTCAGTTCTTCAGTCCTAAAAATTGACTTTAACATCGAAGTATTGGCCGGAATCGACTTCTTAGGAACACTTTTTGGTCACTCACTGCTTGGTCGAATTGATATAGTGACAGCTCGCCAAGTTGAGCCAGAAAAAGCAATCAATCCCATGCTGGTCCAGAAAAGGCAGCAAGTTAGTTTCAACAGCAAATTCTCGTAGAGCCTTCGAGCGTTTCTTTGCCTGCAGATTTAGTCCTACTCTTTGCTTATTTAACATAGAATTGGGAAAATCCAACCATTTTCTCCGCATCTGACAACTTTTCGTTAAAAATTAAACACAGCTTTCTAATGAGTTTCAAGATCCGCTGCTGGACTTACCCTAACATGTTTTGTATGTCCGTTTTTGTTTTAACTTCCAGCTACCACTTGAACCGCTACGGATTGTGATGGAAAAATGCACTAGCTTAAAACTAAATCAATTTCCAAAATATTGTTCAAACATATATCAGCAGTTCCATGAAAAATTGATCTTCTAAAATAATGCGTCTCCAGCGATTGAAAATATCAGAACTGCCATTATATTATGGAGACGCATGATGTTCTATTAAATGAAACAACATTTGATATTTGAAAAAATGTATCTCAAAAACGGAAAAAAGGATAGAATTTTTATAATTCAAGAAAAAAGTCGGCACATTCCGGAGAAAAATATGACAAGCTAAGGTCTCTTTGGGTTGGCAACCTAGTACAGAAACGGAAAACGGAAAACGAACATATTCAAAACTCTTGCCTGTAAGTATACCTTTGAGATGTAATATGGTAATCGTTCGATAGCTAGACCTGATTTAACAGGACTGCTTTTTTACTGGGCGAACGTTATCTGGGCAGTAGCAATTCGTAAACGTCAATTGTTCAATTCAATTTAAAGATTTGCTGCGAAGGGCATTCGAATGTAATTTGAAATGTTATGAATATTGACGTTATTTTCGCATGACAAAAACATTGAATAAATTACAGAAAAATAATTGTCCCAAATTATATATCACACTCAATGCGAAACTTCACACTTTGTCACACTCAATGCGAAACTTCCAAATCATTTGTTTATCCAGTTTCACGATCAACGCGAATCAAACAATTGAAGCTCCCTCGATTTTATTCGACGTTTCACTTGCCGGCCCAGTTAGCAAGCGAATATTGATCACTGAGCTTTCTTACTCGCCCAGTTACCGAACGAATACTGTATAATATTTTTTTATGAAAAGTTTTCATTCGCGATCAAAGAATTGTGAATCGGTCAAGTGGATCGAATGTTTCAAATTTTCAAGAATGAACTAATAAAAAAGAGGGGTCTAGTTTTTTGGTAAGAAATGAATATATGATGATATAGTAAGAAATGAATATAGATGAAGTGTGCAAAATACAAACATTTTTTTTGTAGATTTTTTTTCATGGAATTGCTGATATACATGAAAGCAGCGATTATACGCGAGCGCGAATAGGGCAAAGTGCCGGAAACAAATGACAAATATTATCCACATGAAAATCCCGCGTTCTGATAGGTCGATCACAAGCAATCTATGCTCTCCCAGTTGTTTCTTCAATACGAATACGGGACAGTGCAATAAGTTATGCGTTTGGTTTGGTGCGCTAAATCCCGCGTTTTGACTTGTCCAATTTTGCTCTTCCAGTTTCGCCGTCTAATGGGAACAAGCGGTGATCAATAGTTCAGTTTAGTTCTTTATTTTTAAGAGGCTTTAAACTATTCAGTTAATTCGCCTACAGCCCTGAGAAGGGCCATTGGAGACCAGCCTTGAAGAGGCTGGCAAAAAGAAAAGACTGCAAAAAAGTATACTCATCAGACCTGTCCGTTCAGTTGTAGATTCAAAACGAAGGTAGGAAGGAATCATATGCCACATAAGATATTTAACGCGTTAAGTCCAGCGTCGGTCCCTAGGGGTCGACGTTAAGCTTTTTGGTATGAAAGTGCTGACTGATTGGGACTGACAGTTACAAAATCTATATAAATAAAAAGGCAAAATGTGTTGGTAAGCGCAAAACCCGAGGAAGGAATGGTTCAATTTGAGTCATCTATATTTCGTTGTATTCGTCTCTTCCCGTAGATCAATATAGCGGACAACGTTAAACGTTAAAAATCATTCTCCTAGTGCAAAATATTTAGTTAAATTGCATGTGCAACGTTCCGTTTGAATAGAGGCCACTCGAATTTGATCGATCCACCATTTGGCGTTGGAATGATCAGACAGGCAAGAATGCGAGGAATGCCGTGAGCAACATAGCCTATGGTTCTTTCGGTAGCCTACACATTGAAAAACATTTCCGAAGTGCTTCAAAGTTTAGAAGTCTGACTTTCTGAGGGGAAACCTTTTGAAGGTGTCGAGGTGCGTGTTGTTAAAAGAGTGCATATAAAGTGAAAAATGGTTGTTTGCCTTTATATTTAAAATAACTGTTCTCAAATAATATACTACTCCTCAATAGAAATCAATTTGCATGTGCATGTTTATTCCAGTTTCCAGAGTATATGGCGGAGAGGACGCTTATGGCCGACGAAGCTTCAATGCGTCAACCCGCAAGCGAAACTTTTTTAAAAATTTCATTAGGCAAGTTATCCCTGATTGGCACCTATCTCGCTATAACGTGCTATCTAGTTCTATCTCAATAAGCAGTGAGTAAGCTTTAAGTGCAGTAGAAAAAAAGGGACATGCCACAAAACAATGGATTCAGTGGTTCATACATAACAGGGACATAAATATGTACATCTGTTCGCCTACTTTCAATAAATTAAACTCTAATAACATTGATGAGTTGATGGCATGAATAGTAGAATTCATTTGTTTTCCTTCATACCAAAGGGAACAAAGTGTAATTCATGACCATCGTGCGAGAAATCACAGACGAACACGCATCCTCCCACATAAGTTCCTCAAGTGGGACGTGAAATGCTGGAAATTCTGTAAACAACGACACGAACAAAGAACAGCCCATATCAAGAATCCTGTCGACTATATAGTTATAATTGTGCTTGTCCTTTTGGCACAGTTCCAAGTGTTGCACAAACTGGAGCAACAAATGCTAGCTATCCGTGTCAAGCATAGTTCTTCCTTTTTAATACGATGCTTCCGTTTGGAACGAAAATGGGTCAAGTGTAAATAGTAATACTCCGATCGGGTTCTCAAGCATTTGTTCCCAACAGATATCGAACATGCAATAATTCTTTCGAGCTGTGGCTCTCGATTGCGGAAACTATATCATGGAAAAATGAAAATGGCAAATGCGTTTCGAACAGATATATTCTGTTTGAACGAAAAAGAATATTGTGATAATAATTGAAAACGATTTTGTTACTCAAATTGCATTAAACGATACCAAATTATATCCATGGTTGTTCGCATATGCTGATGTTTCATTATTCCCTTAAAAAGATTTCATATAAGACTCTCGATTTTCTTAAGTGCAGCAGCAGCCAGTAAATCATAATTCCACAGCACAAGTTAGGCTGCATTTTTAAAAATTCAAAACATTTTTACATTCTCTACTCATGCTTATGATTTCCATGATGTACCGTATTGAACCTAGAAATGGGAATGTTCAACATCATCACTCCATCCCCTCTACGTGATATGAATTAATTGTAGACATTCGCGTATAAATATGTGGATTGATATGCTATGGAAATGGAATTATTTTTCAATGGAAACATCCAACCACAAGCGGAGAGCACTCACTCAATTAAGACATACTTTCAACAGAATATCGTCTCTCAAAACGCTTGGCGTAAAACTGCACCATTTTGTCCAAACGCTATCTAGGTCAGGGAAGTTAAACAAAGTGCTGCTGCAATGTATGATATGAATAGCCACCCATTCACAGCAGCAGCACACGCTTCTACCAGCCCAGACAGCAACGTGCAGCAAACATGGGCGTGTTCTTTGCATGTTATACCTAAAATGCAACAACTCGCAAGGACACATTTCACTCCGAGACTGTATATTGAGACAGGTACTTCCTGATGGGGCACTGAAAAAACTAGTTTCCGAAGCAACTTGTACGGATGGATGTCTGACAACGTAATCCAACATGGAACGATCAATGAACGAGCTGATAGAAAAAGACCTTTTTTAATTGCAGGACTGAATGCGGTAACAATCAAATTGTAATCAAGTTTATATGATTTTTGACTGGCTCGGCAACCTAAAGCTTCAATGAGCCGTGTTTATGAATAGGGGAAGGTCTCTCTGAGTAGAACAATGCAAATGTTCTTTCCCGAAAAGGCATAAAAACTCTATCATTCTATAAAAAAATGGTACAATGTAAGTAATTTTATAACAATTCATGGAAAAATATTATCCAGACATCCTGTTATGGATTTTTTATAGGGGTTTTGCTTTTTTCGCGGCATCATAAGGGCTTCGTGTTTATTCGAGCTGTTGACACCAGCGGCTAGCTCGCATAATCTATAATCAATGTATAAAACCGTAAAAATTTCGTAGTCCTACGCCAACAATGCAATCGTGCCGAGAACATCACTCTCCTAATTTTTTTTTCTGGTTTTCTGAACCACTGCTATGATTGACTTCCTGATTCAAATGAATGTTTTTCTGCCTGTATATACCCATATATTCAAACACGCACTCTAAACTTACTGAATCAACCATTGTGCAAGTTTGAATATATGGGTTTAGAACACAACGAGCAGTATCGTCTATTCTATTAGTTTCGATCCATCTCAAAAGGGAAGGAAATAGAGAGAAAGACAAATGTATATCAGAAAAATGGGAAGTGGGAGATCATAATAATTCATAATATTAATCAAAACATAAGTTTCAGAGGGTTTTCGTAGCCACATTGGTTGCGCGTTCGCTTACTAAGCGAACGATTGTGGATTAAAAGCTCAGGGCTCTCAATTGACTATCTTTGTGTTGCAACTACGGCCACGCAACGTCCTAGCCTCTCTTCAACCATACAAGCTCTACTTGGAACTGCTCTGCTCTGCAATAAACATCGGGCCGTTGTGCTATAACACATTAAGGACTGCAAAGAAATCTATAAGACATACGCCTGGGACCGCACCTTTTGGAGTAAACTTGTACGCTTCATTTGTTCGGATTCCACGAATGAGATCGTTTCCTTCGGTATGGATGGGACGAAGGCGAGCCATCGGTAGGCCTTGTTAAATTCTTGGCAGACCAAGGATTTAACCATCTAGTGTAGAAAATACGGATTATTACATGATCCATCCGTAATAAAGGGTGTGTCACATCAAATTGCATCACGGAAAAAACGCTGTAAAAATCCGCCCAGTAGACCGATCCTTTTGAAAATTTTAGACAGTAAAATAAAAACTATTAAACAACTTTTGGCATTTTCTTTTTATTCATACTTCGAGCCCAAGCCCGTATGCTCGCACCTTCCTCTTTACCCTGTCCATAAGGTTCTGTACAACTTCAGGTTGTAGTTTTTTTTGAACAGAAATCCATTTTTTCTTGAAGTCCGCCTCCGATTTGACAACTTTTGGGTTCTTCCGGAGGGCCTGCTTCATATTTCTCTATTGGGCGAAGCTCCGGCGCGTTGGGCGGGTTCATTTCCTTTGGCACGAAGGTGACCCCGTTGGCTTCGTACCACTCCAACACGTCCTTTGAATAGTGGCACGAAGCGAGATCCGGCCAGAAGATGGTCGGGCCCTCGTGCTGCTTCAATAGTGGTAGTAATCGCTTCTGTAGGCACTCCTTAAGGTAAACCTGCCCGTTTACCGTGCCGGTCATCACGAAGGGGGCGCTCCGCTTTCCGCAAGAGCAGATCGCTTGCCACACCATGTACTTTTTGGCAAACTTGGATAGTTTCTGCTTGCGAATCTCTTCCGGAACGCTGAATTTGTCCTCTGCGGAGAATAACAACAGGCCCGGTAGCTGACGAAAGTCCGCTTTGACGTAGGTTTCGTCGTTCATTACCAGGCAATGCGGCTTCGTCACCATTTCGGTGTACAGCTTCCGGGCTCGCGTCTTCCCCACCATGTTTTGCCTTTCGTCGCGGTTAGGAGCCTTCTGAACCTTGTATGTACGCAGGCCCTCCCGCTGCTTGGTCCGCTGGACGAATGAACTTGACAAATTCAGCTTATTGGCGACATCCCGGACCGAACTTCTCGGATCACGTCTAAACTGCTTAACTACGCGCTTGTGATCTTTTTCACTGACGGACCATCCATTTTTGCCGTTCTTCACCTTCCGGTCGATGGTTAGGTTCTCGAAGTATCGTTTTAGTACTCTGCTGACCGTGGATTGGACGATTCCCAGCATCTTACCGATGTCCCGATGTGACAACTCCGGATTCTCGAAATGAGTGCACAGGATTAATTCACGACGCTCTTTTTCGTTCGACGACATTTTTCCAAATTTACGAAAAATTGACAGTGAAGCATGGCCAACGTGATCTATACACTCTTATCTGATTATAAGCGAAAGCTGAAGATACAATTCCTAAAAATTAAATTTCTACAGCGTTTTTTCCGTGATGCAATTTGATGTGACACACCCTTTAGACGGAACGCGAAACACGAAAAAACTCGTGAGCGGTCCTTCATGTGTTAATAACAAAACAATGATCATATCAACTGTCTCCGCTGTCCGGTTTAACTGAATAATGGATGAATAGAAAGAATACTTTTACACCTAAATGGCTACTGTTTAATGTACATTTTATAGATACGATGAAACATGTAATATGTATACGATTAAAATCCGGCTCTGTTACAGCTAAAATGCTAATGAGCCTCAAAAAATAAAAACAAATGGGATTAAAAATACATGGATTTAGAAAATGTTGTAACATTATTTAAAAATGAAAAATCTTGCGAACAAATCATATGGTAATTCTTGTGTTAAAATGTAAAAGTTGAACTTCAGCCAGAATAAATTAGAACACAATATGGTTGGGGTTCTGCCAAAACGAATCAAGCGCCAAAAACATTATTTTGAAATCTTTCAATTTGAAGTTTAGTAAAAATAGACCGTAGCTGATCAAACCGATTATTTCATCGCTCACGTGTCACAAACAGGATGTCCAAAAAGCACGGGGATTAAGAATATCTCTATAGTAACACATAAGCGTAGAAATAAAACGGTATTTTTGTTTTGGTATGCATGAACTCAGTTCACTTTGGCAGAATGAAAATTAAAGAATATGATTTTCAGATCAGTGTGGTTGGATGTATTTTAGTCCATTCTGTCGTGCCTGACATCAGAGGGTGGAACATACGCACGTATTGAAGTGAATGGTTTTTTTGTGGTGATCATACGTGGGCGACCGGAAGGTTTGCAAAACATCGGGGCCTGATAGGATTTTGAAACCTCAGTTCGAAAGTTTGGTAGGTGGTACAATGTCGGAGGATAGATCTGTCTTGTATAGTCGTTTGAACAAAATATATGAGTTCATCATAGTTATATCAAGTGGAAGATTCAGCGAGCGGTTCATATTATTTTTTGTTTTGATTCGAATATCATACCGTCCAAAAAGCCCATCTGCTTTGTCCTGAAATCGGGAAGTATTTGTGGCAGCCGCACAACTACATTTGCCGCTGCTTCCAAATCAGGAACCATCATGTTGTCATGTTGTCACCAGACCCACCGTGAACCTCGAATGAAAATGAGAATCCATAGGAGTCGGACAAAACAAAAATCTTGAAACCCCATTTGTGGTATAAACATTGTGTCTTTAATCGGTGAGAATGCATATTCACTCCAGCACGATTTCAATTTTGGATATCGCCAAATAAACATTTGAATGAGGCATCCAAAAAACAGGAAGTTAGTTATATCTGTGTTATAACCGCAAGGTTGACGTAAGACTATCGTTGATTTAGAGATCATTTGTTTGAAGTTGAACCTGAATCCATTCTGAATGAATGAATAAATGAATATTTGGGAGACTTTGAAAACGAGAGCGTTACGTTGGAGGCACAAGGTTTTATGCATCCAATATTGGATACGAAAATATTCTACTGATGGGGAAGAATAATCTTCAGAAGCTTTCCTGTTAATTGCACTTGATTAAAAAATCACAAAACAAAATGTATTTGGTTACAGTATTATATGTATAGAAAACATTAAAATAAACTCTTTCGCTTGAATGTAATTTTCAATTCCAAGGAGAACTGGCAGATTATTTTTCAGCAACGATGACATCTTTCCGGAATCTTCTCGAAGTACACCACCAGTGGTTAATGCTAACTTGATAACCACCAAACAAGAAGAGTTACGCGCGTGTATGTGTTTGTGGCGGCTGCTCCGTTGCATCAAACGGAACCAATTTTCGATGCTGATACTCTCTTGGTCACCTTCTCTTTTCCGCCTGATGGATTCCCTTTTGGCCTTAGGGGGAATTTTACCTATCCCGAGGTAAAAGTCAGCCCTTGCGCTCCCTCACAGCGCTTTCACGATGAACGAAGTTAGCTTCACCACAACAGCGACAACATGCTCCAATCGCTGTTCAATTATAACCGAGTGGGTTTGTAACCGTTGGTTCAAAAGCGCAATTTGAGCTCCACCCAAATTCACAGAAAGGTATGAAAAATAAATTAAATTTATTCCAAGCCGCCGGTTACTGGATGATTTTTAGATATACACAAATGGTTGGAGTCCTGGGTAAATAATACCCACCGCGACACACTATCCAGTTGGCCTACCGTCATCGAACGGGGTAGCCAACTAGGCAAAGAAAAAACTTATTTTTTTCCCGCACATTAGCTGAAAAAAAGAAAAGCTCGGTGAATGAGCAGTGCCGGAAAACGACTTAGACCGCTTAAGGAAGTAAGAAGTGCGCGACGGAAAGTTAAATTTGAAATTATTAAAAGATTGATTTTGTGAATAGATGTGGTGGAGGAAAAGCGATAGAAGAGATATAAGAAGATAGGATCGTAGAAAAAAGGATAAGAAAACTAGGAAGAGGAGAGAAGAAAAACCTGGAAAAAAGGTCCGTCCAGCGGGTTTTTTTTTTCGTATAACGTAATTCGCAGCTCGACAAGCTGATCAGCTTTACCAGCCATTTTAAGCGAAGACGACAATCCGTATACGCCATCGCGAATTGGCATCAAAGAGACTGTGAAGAGCGGAAATTCCCCGAGGAAGTTGCACAGAGCAGCTGAAATATTCCCAGTGCTAGATCACTGATCAAGAGAAAGAAAGAATTCACCCCCAAGTACCGCAAGTATATCATGCATGAAAAACTGTGACGTCACATACAGTATAAATATGAAAACGATAGGTAGGATAATTTAGGGACAGATGAAAAGGAAATAGAGAATAGAAAGAATAAAGAAAGAAGAAACGTTGTACATAAAACAGATAATTGTGCTCCTTTACGACCACTATCCCTTCGCTTTTATCGTCCTTCGGACTCTAAAGGAGTCTTCAGCCCTCGTCCTCAATCGGTCGGAAGAGATGGGTCAGCACTGCACAACCTTTGAGCGCATTCAGTGAGGGGGCTTAGTAGGTGGCCTCAATAGGTGCGGGAGGTCCCCTGGAGGTGCGAAAAACACGAAGGAACTTCTGCTTGTGAAAAAAGGGTTTTGAAGGTAGCCGGCTAGGGAATAAGCGACCCTGAGAACCCTATCCCCGAATCCTAAGAGTTACAGGTTATAATAAGCGGTGCTCGCTTATATACCGATTGGTGATTTAAAAAGCCTGTTTTGGAAGCAATTTTAAGGCTATTGAAACAAGTTTTTGGATCAAAAAGTAACAAGTATATAACGCGTAGACATTTTATCTATCGAATGAAATATTCATCATACCACTTCGTTCAGTTGTTTAGGAGCTATTAACACTCAAAATCTGGGTCTCCGGCGTAACGCATTCGTTTTCGAAACTTTGATTTTACACCCCGGTATAGAAATGAAAGACGTAGTCCTATGTCAAAAAATTTTAATTTCCAGCGCTGCTGTGGAAAAACTACTCATTATATTTCTCTACTTGGTGCAAAAATCGGCCTGAGCCGCAATGGGTTCTAGAATCCCATCGACAGAATATAAAAAAAAACATTTGAACGGCGTGTGCAGAAGATTGAACTGTCCGACTCAGGAACGACAATATCTTCGGCCCTTCGACCTGCCGATCGCTCAGCAAAGTTAAATTTTCACTCCGACATGTCCCCATACTGTGCTGGAAAACAAACATATAAAAAAACATAAAAATAGACTAAAATTCTGCAAAACAGCTGTATTCGATGTTAATTTTCAGTAGGTTGCTCTTCAGCAGGAATCGGATTTTTATTTCGCTCAATTGTCGAACTCCGCCTCAATGCGAGTTATGGCTTTACCAAAAAAAAGGAATTTTCTGTAACCATAATAACAAAACTTAAAATACTAATCAAAATAAACTTTCCGAACAATTTTTCCACCAATAAAATGTTCAAAGGGTTTATTTGTTTTTCGTTTGAAGTGCGCGACCGAAATCGATTTTTTTTAATTTTTTAGATGAAAGTATTTTGAAGACATGTTAGTGTGAGTGAGCGGTGAAAGTAATGTCTGAATAATTAAAAAAAAAATCTGTGAAGCCCGTCTAAAGGCGGGGTTAGGTTGTAGAGGGTTAACCCAACAATGCTTTGATCATCGGAAACCATCTTCAGAATTTCCATCAGATTCATGGTTTACAGGAGGTACTTATTTCATCAGATGTTCAATGTCATTGTACTTCGCACGAGGAATGATGCGGCCGTTTGGATGCTAAAAAAATCAGTTTTGGTTTGACCAAAAAAATGTGAAGGACATCCTAATATCTTCTTAAAGTTTAACTCAAAGAAGGGATCATCTGGGTCGTGGTGTTTCCCTCGACCCAGATGATCCCTTTTTCGTAAAACTGCTTGAAATTTGACAGGCGTTGCTCAAACGACATTTTGCTAGAAGAGTTGTTTGGGCAACCACAGATGTCACTGCTCGAATGAGTAATGTTGATATTGCGCACGCTTATCTGTAAGCGTGATACGCATGTCTTCGAGATAGGAGATACCATTTCTCCGAAGGAACGTGGAAAGGCAAAAATATTCATGATTTCAAATGGAAAGAACAAAGAAAATGATCGGAGAATCCCTCCCACGTTGTATGTAGAATAGCGATGGGAAAGAGAAAAATGTAATTGCTGTTCTACGGTCTTAGCGTTGTAAGACCGCTGGACGAAAAAGCAATAAATATGTTCTAGGAATTTCCATAGGAAAATTTATGATCATCATAGGCAGGATCGGCCCGTGTAGCTTATTGGTAGGTAGAAGGGAATATGTAGATTCCCACACGCTTTAAGAGGTAGTATTCTTAGGTTTAGCCCCTGTATATAATTTACAAAAATTTGCATCCGTTGGAGAACGACTTCGCCTCGTTTATTCCATTTTTCCCTCTGGGAACTTGCAAATCCAAGGCTGTCAGCAGCTTATCGTGCGATCCGAATGTCCATCGATTGACGAATCTAGTCTGGTGGTATTCTCTCGTTGGTCTTCGCAAGTTTCTGTTTTCATCCCCCTTCGCCCCATCGATTTTTGGACTCCACAACAGACGTAACCGGCTAGAATGTTCTTGGACGCAATTACCGCCCCTTGTTGATGATGTATAGTTTGTCTGTATTTCTATTATCCTTACGTAGGTTTTTCTTCTAAAATTGAGGCTCAGAGTGTTTACTTTTTTTCAGACACGCCGGCTAACCCATGTTCTCCTGGTGTGAATCCGAGACGTGTTAATAGATTCAAAAGTAACATTTATTTCTGGTTCTAAAATGGTTGGATCAAAGAAAATGAAAAAAAAGGTCAGCCAAAGTGAACCAAGTTAGAAAATGTCACCTCTTAAATTTCTGGTGCATTTTGGCAGAACCCTGACCATATCTACAAAAAAACTGTTTCATAGAAAAATGTTGATAAGTCCTCAATGAAAGACCCGTTATATTCAAACATTTGTAGCAGTGTTATCCGTATCCTTATTTCATTTTCCACGATCCCAATTAATTATTGCTTTTCCCACGCATGGTTTTTCTCATTTTAAACTTAGTGAAATGCAATTAACCAATATCCAATTTACAGAATATTAGTCATCCACTAGGCGCTTTACGACTTGGGGAATAATATTTCCCATACCGTAAATAAACACGACTTTTTGTACAAACACGTCGAAAACGTCTGATGTTTTATATACGACACATTTAGAATAACTTATAGAACATTTGTGTAGAGTTGTAAGGAAAACCTATTATTTAAGCAGACGATTGTAAATAGAGACCAGTTAGTCAGTGAGTTAGTTAGTTACACGAGACAGATAAACGCGAGTAAACACGCAGTCGTGTATTACGTTTATTTCACCAAATTAATATCTCGCACCCTCCGCCACACAGGAATACGTTATATGGCGACCGTGACGGGACTATGTCACGGTTCGCCCGCGGTTAACAAAAAGTCATCATCGGAGAGTGAATTCAGTAAGTAAAATCAGCGATAGACCATATACATCCCGTCGTTTGGTTATAAAAGTGCTTGGCGAAAAACAATAAATTTTCCAACAAATTGTTATACATTCTTCACCTAACGGGTGCAATGAGGCGCTATGAGGTGCATCTTTTCATCGAGCCTACCTCAGATTTGAGAACAGAAAGATCAAAGAAAGATCAAAACTGCACTGTGGAGTAAGATCTTTCATTCACAACACACTATCGGCCCTCCGAAGCGTTTTCTTCCTCAGACTTCATGTCGCTGGCAGGAGCGACACTAAAATTTTGACTGGGAACGAAATTATTTTTATGCTCGCCCAGTTAATGTTTCTCCTCTGCTTTGCTTCTGCGTATCAGTGCAAGATCTGTACTATGATTACTTTGTGCTCATTTTGAAAATGCATTCTAAAGCCTAACCGCAGAGGCGTGAGACCTTCTCACTTCCTTCCTCCACTTTTCATTCGGCGGAAATATCTCGATGCTGATGATGATAGATACCATCGCCGCCGCCTGCAACTGGTTGCTAGCTGGCTGACTGTCGAATTGTAATTGATACTAAAAATATAAACCTCAGAACGGACAATGTATACGTCTTTTACTATCGATGCAACTTATAATATTTAATCAATGCATTTCATTCTTTGTTTTAAAGAAGCTTTAAACTTTGCAGTTCATTCATCTCTGTCAATGCATCTTCCACCCGTCTCTTATAGGGGATGACGGGGTAAGACCGCCCCCCTAAGAAAACTAATTTTTATTTGAACGTCCTTCAGGATTTCCCCTATTTGTTGTACTACATATCATTGAGCATATAATAATCTACTACTAAAAAATGTGAAACTGATTAATTTTTGAAATGACAAAAAATACTTTTTATTTTGCTGGCAGGGTAAGAAGGACCACCCGCGGTGTGAAACGGACCATGACGGGGTAAGGCGGAGCGATGCTATTTTCAAAGTACTAAGGTACTAAATGTTTAGGGTTGTTTATAAACTACACACAAACTTCTTGAAAGACCATCCATATTCCACGTGCAGAGCTTTGAAAATATTCATGAACAATTTACCAAATTTTCGGAATCTATAAGAACGATTATCTACGTGAAATCCCTCAACATCTGTTCACGTGAAGTCTGAATGACCCCGAAGTAGGTATTTCTAGTTCCAATTCGATATGTTGTTTCATACAGCTAGCTCGAATGCCAGTTCATTGACATCTGGGATTGTGATGGCATAGAATCGATTCTCCAGCTGCAGCAAATGCTCCACCAGTTCTTGTTCCTGAGTAGCGGTAAAAACTGGATCAATGGATTCGAGCTTCATCGTTGGTGATTTATTGTCTTTGATTTTTTGGTGGTTCTAGGAATTCCAAAACTGATTGATGTTGTCCTGATGGACATGCTGTTATCCACTGCCGCTTCAGCCATATTCAGCTTATCCAACGTCCATTGCATCCGCGATTTAGCATATTTGCCAAAATACTGAGGATTTCTTATAAAACTAAAAGTTAACATTTATAATTACGCTAGGATCCTTAACACTTTCGTCGCCCAGGGCGATTCGGTCGAGTTTCTTGCGGGGCCCAAATTCAACTGTCGGTGCGCTTGAGAAATAAGCGGGCAGCGATAATAATGAATTCGGGTTCGATTCAGGACTACTTTTCTGTTGAATCCAAATGAGATCAACCGACTGCTGATTAGAAAACTTATAAAAATAATGTTTCAGTCAATTATACAGGATTGCCAAAGATAATAAAAAATGAAATTCAACCGAACGTACTTGCTCTATACACTATATGAGATGACGATGAATAACTACAATTTTATTGGAGAATATGGAATATTTGGTTCAATCGATTGCGAAGATTCTGTGAATATAACATACTAAGAACATATGTCACATTTTCGGTAAAATAATCGTTATAAACTATATCACATTTGGCAGCTCCGATTTTTCATGTGATTCGTTTTCATCATTCTTTGCGCTTGGTAGTAAAAAAGCTAAAAGAAGAAGCAAGTTGCAAGTTTTTTTTTCTGAGAATGAGAATAATAATTGCGCAACGCGGATAAGCCCCTGTTTATTAAAAAAAAACATTTTTTTAGACACCCATGTTTTTTTATCCTTAAAATGTTCACCGGACAGCGTAATAGTAAATCTGGAAGCGAGGAAAGTAGCGACAACGAAATAGTGCGAAGCGTTAGAAGAAAAGTTTCGAGTATTATCTCATCGAGTTCCGATTAGGATATTGAGGAACTATATGCAAGTGAAAACCTGGACGATATGTTAGAAGAACTTACTATAGACGACATAAAGATATTGATTTTTCAACAGTACATTGAAAATGTGATTTTTCACAAATAAGTATGTTCTACTAGTTAAGCCCTTTCGTTTGATACCCATATTGATGATATAAAAAATGTCATGTCGTGATGTCATGTTTGTGATGGCGGTCATTTTGGATTTACATTTTTCATAAATAACTGTGTTCTACTAGTCAAGCCCTTCCATTTGATGGCATATTGATGGGGTTTTGATAAAATATGTCGTCCGCCATTTTGTAGCGGCCGCCATCTTGGATTTTCAAAATCATGGAATACCCAGTTTTATAACGACAGCAGAGATAAAGACGTGCTCCATATTTCAGATCAATCGATCAACAGGAAGGGGGTTAAATTTATATTAATATGGGCAACCCTACAGATAAACATACAATCATACTTACAGTAGGTAATGCTAAATGAAACCGTTTAAAAGTATAGTATAAAAACTATATTTTCATGTTTTTGATTTTTTGATTATTCTACATCACCCATATTTACATTTAAGTGCCTATTCTATCAAATTCCACTTAAAAATCCTATTCAAATTAAACGAGAAAAGTGTCACCCACATCTGGGTGACGGGGCCTCCCAGGAAATACACCCGTCACCCAGATCTGGGTGACGGGGCGATCAATGTGTTAATATATGATGCTCTTTCCATGGATTGTTCATCGATGTTTTATTTCAACCGTAGCTATCAAGAACACGTGTTGGTACTACCATGTACTCTATATAGCTTTGACTACCATCTAAATCTACATGCATCATTGTACAGATGTGTATTATTTGTATCGGTAACCTAATCATCCCATGCTCCGTATTAACCAGCTGCAATGGATTTCAATTGTACGGAAAAAGGACTCAAAAAGCCAACTCATTCAACCAATTCTAATTCTGTGTGGTGTTGTATGCGTTCAGGTGTTCGGTTTCTCAGCAGTCAAACCGGCTTTGGATGGGGGATAATGCAATGTAATGATGAGGAGAAAATGGACTGCCCCCCTTGAGTTGCCGGTTAATGTTTTGAGTTGAATATTATTCTTGGAATTGAATAAAAATCATCATGGAACTTTTATTTATATGAGTTTATTTTTAACAGTTTCGCAATGAATAACAGATATGGAATGATGTTTCATGATCTTAATGTTATTCGCTTAAGCTCAAAATGTAGTTATAATTTTTTTATGGACATTAAATTTACAAAATGATTGGATTAGATCTAGAGAAGTTGTTGTGCCTATTAGCACCATATTTTCGACGGTAATTGATTTATTTTTTTCTTCTTGTGATCGCAATTTAATGAGAATTAGTTATCACATTGGTTATTTTGTTTCCATCTGTTACGTACCCGCTTCATCAGAAGCGCTTTCAGGCGCAATGTATGATTAGAGAATTAAAAGCGCAAAAGGCGCATTTCAATTAATTCAAATGAAATAAAAATCAGCCAGCAAAATACATGTTTCTCCCTTCGCCGAGATTAGCTCGCTAGGCAAAAGAAAAACAAACAAGAACCGAATGAGGATTGAGCAACTAAATAGGACGCTGAACGCATGTGTTCAAGCGATAAGAGCGCGCATGATTCATGGCGCTAGAAACATGTAGAAACAGAATGCTATGCGAAGAGAAGCATAGCAACTATCAATAAACAAACCCAAGCGGGCTGTGTTTGAGTTAGCTTGGGCGAACGGTAATACGTTCGATTGGTCTAGGTCCTCTTTCTACGGTAAACACAGATACCGGTAAGAAAGATGGAAACAAAATGTTTATTTTCAGAATTTAGGCGATTAGACGTTTCCCACTTGAACCTTTTTTCGTGGGAAGCATGTTTTGATAAGATCCATGGCGAGAGCGCCGTATGGGCCACCCAAGAGGTGATAAAAATGTATGTTTAGGTCTCGTCTTCTTATGACGCATGAGTAGGCATAGAAAAGGCTGGGAAAAATCCCACGCTGAGAACAGGGAGCAGATAACCACGTGGTTGGTTATCTGAATGAGTAGGAAAGGGAGATTGATACTCTCTTTTTAGCTAGGCTTAGAAATGTATTATAAGCTCTAAGTTTTGTAGAATTAAGTTAGTTCAAGTGTGTAATCGAAGAAATAAAGTTAAATTTTGAAGTTTTGGTACATATCAATAGTACCTCTTAGTGGCCCAAGTAGGCACAAGGTGGAAAATTCAGAATGCGAATGTGAAACCGTGATAACTTCACCCAACTGTGATTTG